>NW_027139825.1:0-89905 GCF_035084215.1 Heptranchias perlo
TAACCCCTCATCTCCCCCTCTCTCTCCCCCTCCACACAACCCTCTCTCCCTCTGCACCCCTCCCTCTCCCCAGGCCACATCCTCTCCCCCTCCCTTTTCCCCTCCACATCACCCTCTCACCCTCCACCCCTCCGTCTCCCTCTCCGCCTCCACCCTCCCTCTCCCCTCTACCACCATCTCCCACTTACCCCAAATGCGAAGAGACATCGTTCGATATAAACTTCAAACTGTTTTTAGGTTTTCACTCAGTGTACAGATATCTCCCTGAGAGAGAGGGGACTGAGAGACACCAGTCAGTGTACAGATATCTCCCGGAGAGAGAGAGGGACTGAGAGACACCAGTCAGTGTACAGATATCTCCCTGAGAGAGAGAGGGACTGAGAGACACCAGTCAGTGTACAGATATCTCCCAGAGAGAGAGGGGACTGAGAGACACCAGTCAGTGTACAGATATCTCCCTGAGAGAGAGGGGACTGAGAGACACCAGTCAGTGTACAGATATCTCCCTGAGAGAGAGGGGACTGAGAGACACCAGTCAGTGTACAGATATCTCCCTGAGAGAGAGAGGGGACTGAGAGACACCAGTCAGTGTACAGATATCTCCCTGAGAGAGAGGGGACTGAGAGACACCAGTCAGTGTACAGATATCTCCCCGAGAGAGAGGGGACTGAGAGACACCAGTCAGTGTACAGATATCTCCCTGAGAGAGAGAGGACTGAGAGACACCAGTCAGTGTGCAGATATCTCCCTGAGAGAGAGGGGACTGAGAGACACCAGTCAGTGTACAGATATCTCCCTGAGAGAGAGGGGACTGAGAGACACCAGTCAGTGCACAGATATCTCCCTGAGAGAGAGAGGGGACTGAGAGACACCAGTCAGTGTACAGATATCTCCCTGAGAGAGAGGGGACTGAGAGACAGCAGTCAGTGTACAGATACCTCCCTGAGAGAGAGGAGACTGAGAGACACCAGTCAGTGTACAGATATCTCCCTGAGAGAGAGGGGACTGAGAGACACCAGTCAGTGTACAGATATCTCCTGAGAGAGAGGGGACTGAGAGACACCAGTCAGTGTACAGATATCTCCCTGAGAGAGAGGGGACTGAGAGACACCAGTCAGTGTACAGATATCTCCCTGAGAGAGAGAGGGACTGAGAGACACCAGTCAGTGTACAGATATCTCCCTGAGAGAGAGGGACTGAGAGACACCAGTCAGTGTACAGATATCTCCCTGAGAGAGAGGGACTGAGAGACACCAGTCAGTGTACAGATATCTCCCTGAGAGAGAGGGGACTGAGAGACACCAGTCAGTGTACAGATATCTCCCTGAGAGAGAGGGGACTGAGAGACATCAGTCAGTGTACAGATATCTCCCTGAGAGAGGGGACTGAGAGACACCAGTCAGTGCACAGATATCTCCCTGAGAGAGAGGGGACTGAGAGACACCAGTCAGTGTACAGATATCTCCCTGAGAGAGAGGGGACTGAGAGACACCAGTCAGTGTACAGATATCTCCCTGAGAGAGAGGGAATGAGAGACACCAGTCAGTGCACAGATATCTCCCTGAGAGAGAGGGGACTGAGAGACACCAGTCAGTGTACAGATATCTCCCTGAGAGAGAGGGGACTGAGAGACACCAGTCAGTGTACAGATATCTCCCTGAGAGAGAGGGGACTGAGAGACACCAGTCAGTGTACAGATATCTCCCTGAGAGAGAGGGGACTGAGAGACACCAGTCAGTGTACAGATAGCTCCCTGAGAGAGAGGGAATGAGAGACACCAGTCAGTGTACAGATATCTCCCTAAGAGAGAGGGACTGAGAGACACCAGTCAGTGTACAGATATCTCCCTGAGAGAGAGGGGACTGAGAGACACCAGTCAGTGTACAGATATCTCCCTGAGAGAGAGGGGACTGAGAGACACCAGTCAGTGTACAGATATCTCCCCGAGAGAGAGGGGACTGAGAGACACCTCATACAAAATACGTGAACATTTTACAACGATGCGCTGGTCATTTGGACGCTGAACGGTTTATTCCAATGTCCTTTGTCCACATGTTCCACTTTCTGTCCGAACGCTAGATGCCCGCCAATTCAGCGAGGATCCTGTCTGGCGAGACATTTTCATAATCGTTCTGTTCAGAATCTGCCGCTGGAGAGAGAATGAACAGGAGTCAAGTTCACCTCGAATATTACAGCACAGAAACAGGCCATTCGGCCCCACTGGTCTATCCCGGTGTTTATGCTCCACACGAGCCTCCTCCCTCCCTACTCCATCTCACCCTCTCACCATCTCCTTCTATTCCTCTCTCCCTCATGTGTTTATCCATCTTCCCCTTAAATCCATCTCCACTATTCACCTCAACTACTCCTTGTGGGAGCGAGTTCCACATTCTCACCACTCTCTGGGGAAAGAAGTTTCTCCTGAATTCCCCGATTGGATTTATTAGTGACTATCTTATATTTATGGCCCCGAGTTCTGGTCTCCCCCACAAGTGGAAACATCTTCTCTACGTCTACCCTATCGAACCCTTTCATAATCTTAAAGACCTCGATCAGGTCACCCCTCAGTCTTCTCTTTTCTAGAGAAAAGAGCCCCAGTCTGTTCAATCTTTCCTGATAGGTAAAACCTCTCAGTTCTGGTATCATCCTAGTAAATCTTTTTTGCACCTTCTCCAGTGCCTCTAAATCCTTTTTATAATATGGAGACCAGAACTGTGCACAGTGCTCCAAGTGTGGTCCAACCAAGGTATATGGAGACCAGAACTGTGCACAGTGCTCCAAGTGTGGTCTAACCAAGGTATATGGGGACCAGAACTGTGCACAGTGCTCCAAGTGTGGTCTAACCAAGGTATATGGGGACCAGAACTCTGCACAGTGCTAGAAGTGTGGTCTAACCAAGGTATATGGAGAGCAGAACTGTGCACAGTGCTCCAAGTGTGGTCTAACCAAGGTATATGTAGACCAGAACTGTGCACAGTTCTCCAAGTGTGGTCTAACCAAGGTATATGGAGACCAGAACTGTGCACAGTGCTCCAAGTGTGGTCTAACCAAGGTATATGGAGAGCAGAACTGTGCACAGTGCTCCAAGTGTGGTCTAACCAAGGTATATGTAGACCAGAACTGTGCACAGTTCTCCAAGTGTGGTCTAACCAAGGTATATGGAGACCGGAACTGTGCACAGTGCTCCAAGTGTGGTCTAACCAAGGTAGATGGAGAGCAGAACTGTGCACAATGCTCCAAGTGTGGTCTAACCAAGGTATATGGAGACCAGAACTGTGCACAGTGCTCCAAGTGTGGTCTAACCAAGGTATATGGAGACCAGAACTGCGCACTGTCGGAGGGGCATGGCCCGGCATATTCCTCACTCCACCATTACCAACAAGCCAGGGGATCAACCCTGGTTCAATGAGGAGTGTAGAAGGCTACTCCTTGTGGGAGCGAGTTCCACATTCTCACCGCTCTCTGGGTCAAGAAGTTTCTCCTGAATTCCCCTATTGGATTTATTAGTGACTATCTTATATTTATGGCCCCCCTAGTTCTGGTCTCTCCCCCCACAAGTGGAAACATCTTCTCCCAGGGGGGTCGTATTTGCAAGGCTACTGGGGGGCAGTGGGACCAATTGGAGGGCTCTCCCTCTCAAAGATGGGCCGGGGACGGAGTCGGACCTGGGGCAATCCCTGACCGGGGCCCAGGAGACGTTTCTTTCCGCCCAGGCCGAGCCACAGCTGCAACCGGTTGCCAAGGGCGACGGAGGCGGGGGGAAGGAGGGGGGGGGCGGCGGACATCTTGGAAACAGCTGGACGCCGCTGATGGGGAAGGGGTCGGCCCCTGGATATCCCGCCTGCCTCCCGGACGCGACTGAATTCGTGACGGAACCCCCGACTGATTTTGGGGGGAGACTCACGGGACTTGGAGATGTCAGAAACGAGAGGGATGTTCTCATAGGATCCGGCTTCCTGCCCCTCCTCCAGCACTTCCTTCGCATCGGAATTCGTCGGGAGCACCTCTCTGTAATGGGGAGTTCAGGGTTAGATGCAGAGTGAGGCTCCCTCCACACTGTCCCATCAAACACTCCCAGGGCAGGTACAGGGTTAGATACAGAGTAAAGCTCCCTCCACACTGTCCCATCAAACACTCCCAGGGCAGGTACAGGGTTAGATACAGAGTGAGGCTCCCTCTACACTGTCCCGTCAAACACTCCCAGGGGCAGGTACAGGGTTAGATACAGAGTAAAGCTCCCTCTACACTGTCCCATCAAACACTCCCAGGGCAGGTACAGGGTTAGATACAGAGTAAAGCTCCCTCTACACTGTCCCATCAAACACTCCCAGGGCAGGTACAGGGTTAGATACAGAGTAAAGCTCCCTCTACACTGTCCCATCAAACACTCCCAGGGCAGGTACAGGGTTAGATACAGAGTAAAGCTCCCTCTACACTGTCCTGTCAAACACTCCCAGGGCAGGTACAGGGTTAGATACAGAGTAAAGCTCCCTCTACACTGTCCCATCAAACACTCCCAGGGCAGGTACAGGGTTAGATACAGAGTAAAGCTCCCTCCACACTGTCCCGTCAAACACTCCCAGGGCAGGTACAGGGTTAGATACAGAGTAAAGCTCCCTCTACACTGTCCCGTCAAACACTCCCAGGGCAGGTACAGGGTTAGATGCAGAGTGAGGCTCCCTCTACACTGTCCCATCAAACACTCCCAGGGCAGGTACAGGGTTAGATACAGAGTAAAGCTCCCTCTACACTGTCCCATCAAACACTCCCAGGGCAGGTACAGGGTTAGATACAGAGTAAAGCTCCCTCTACACTGTCCCGTCAAACACTCCCAGGGCAGGTACAGGGTTAGATACAGAGTAAAGCTCCCTCTACACTGTCCCATCAAACACTCCCAGGGCAGGTACAGGGTTAGATACAGAGTAAAGCTCCCTCTACACTGTCCCGTCAAACACTCCCAGGGCAGGTACAGGGTTAGATACAGAGTAAAGCTCCCTCTACACTGTCCCATCAAACACTCCCAGGGCAGGTACAGGGTTAGATACAGAGTAAAGCTCCCTCCACACTGTCCCATCAAACACTCCCAGGGGCAGGTACAGGGTTAGATACAGAGTAAAGCTCCCTCCACACTGTCCCATCCAACACTCCCAGGGCAGGTACAGGGTTAGATACAGAGTAAAGCTCCCTCCACACTGTCCCATCAAACACTCCCAGGGGCAGGTACAGGGTTAGATACAGAGTAAAGCTCCCTCCACACTGTCCCATCAAACACTCCCAGGGCAGGTACAGGGTTAGATACAGAGTAAAGCTCCCTCCACACTGTCCCATCAAACACTCCCAGGGGCAGGTACAGGGTTAGATACAGAGTAAAGCTCCCTCTACACTGTCCCGTCAAACACTCCCAGGGCAGGTACAGGGTTAGATACAGAGTAAAGCTCCCTCTACACTGTCCCGTCAAACACTCCCAGGGCAGGTACAGGGTTAGATACAGAGTAAAGCTCCCTCTACACTGTCCCATCAAACACTCCCAGGGCAGGTACAGGGTTAGATACAGAGTAAAGCTCCCTCTACACTGTCCCGTCAAACACTCCCAGGGCAGGTACAGGGTTAGATACAGAGTAAAGCTCCCTCTACACTGTCCCGTCAAACACTCCCAGGGCAGGTACAGGGTTAGATACAGAGTAAAGCTCCCTCTACACTGTCCCATCAAACACTCCCAGGGCAGGTACAGGGTTAGATACAGAGTAAAGCTCCCTCTACACTGTCCCATCAAACACTCCCAGGGCAGGTACAGGGTTAGATACAGAGTAAAGCTCCCTCTACACTGTCCCGTCAAACACTCCCAGGGCAGGTACAGTGTTAGATACAGAGTAAAGCTCCCTCTACACTGTCCCATCAAACACTCCCAGGGCAGGTACAGGGTTAGATACAGAGTAAAGCTCCCTCTACACTGTCCCATCAAACATTCCCAGGACAGGTACAGGGTTAGATACAGAGTAAAGCTCCCTCTACACTGTCCCATCAAACACTCCCAGGGCAGGTACAGGGTTAGATACAGAGTAAAGCTCCCTCTACACTGTCCCATCAAACACTCCCAGGGCAGGTACAGGGTTAGATACAGAGTAAAGCTCCCTCTACACTGTCCCATCAAACACTCCCAGGGCTGGTATAGGGTTAGATACAGAGTAAAGCTCCCTCTACACTGTCCCATCAAACACTCCCAGGGCAGGTACAGGGTTAGATACAGAGTAAAGCTCCCTCTACACTGTCCCATCAAACACTCCCAGGGCAGGTACAGGGTTAGATACAGAGTAAAGCTCCCTCTACACTGTCCCGTCAAACACTCCCAGGGCAGGTACAGGGATAGATACAGAGTAAAGCTCCCTCTACACTGTCCCATCAAACACTCCCAGGCCAGGTACAGGGTTAGATACAGAGTAAAGCTCCCTCTGCACTGTCCCATCAAACACTCCCAGGGCAGGTACAGGGTTAGATACAGAGTAAAGCTCCCTCTACACTGTCCCGTCAAACACTCCCAGGGCAGGTACAGGGTTAGATACAGAGTAAAGCTCCCTCTACACTGTCCCGTCAAACACTCCCAGGGCAGGTACAGGGTTAGATACAGAGTAAAGCTCACTCTACACTGTCCCATCAAACACTCCCAGGGCAGGTACAGGGTTAGATACAGAGTAAAGCTCCCTCTACACTGTCCCATCAAACACTCCCAGGGCAGGTACAGGGTTAGATACAGAGTAAAGCTCCCTCTACACTGTCCCATCAAACACTCCCAGGGCAGGTACAGGGTTAGATACAGAGTAAAGCTCCCTCCACACTGTCCCATCAAACATTCCCAGGGCAGGTACAGGGTTAGATACAGAGTAAAGCTCCCTCTACACTGTCCCGTCAAACACTCCCAGGGCAGGTACAGGGTTAGATACAGAGTAAAGCTCCCTCTACACTGTCCCATCAAACACTCCCAGGGCAGGTACAGGGTTAGATACAGAGTAAAGCTCCCTCTACACTGTCCCATCAAACACTCCCAGGATCAGGTACAGGGTTAGATACAGAGTAAAGCTCCCTCTACACTGTCCCATCAAACACTCCCAGGGCAGGTACAGGGTTAGATACAGAGTAAAGCTCCCTCTACACTGTCCCATCAAACACTCCCAGGACAGGTACAGGGTTAGATACAGAGTAAAGCTCCCTCTGCACTGTCCCGTCAAACAGTCCCAGGGCAGGTACAGGGTTAGATACAGAGTAAAGCTCCCTCTACACTGTCCAATCAAACACTCCCAGGGCAGGTACAGGGTGAGATACAGAGTGAAGCTCCCTCTACACTGTCCCGTCAAACACTCCCAGGGCAGGTACAGGGTTAGATACAGAGTAAAGCTCCCTCTACACTGTCCCATCAAACACTCCCAGGGTCAGGTACAGGGTTAGATACAGAGTAAAGCTCCCTCTACACTGTCCCATCAAACACTCCCAGGGCAGGTACAGGGTTAGATACAGAGTAAAGCTCCCTCTACACTGTCCCATCAAACACTCCCAGGGTCAGGTACAGGGTTAGATACAGAGTAAAGCTCCCTCTACACTGTCACATCAAACACTCCCAGGGCAGGTACAGGGTTAGATACAGAGTAAAGCTCCCTCTACACTGTCCCATCAAACACTCCCAGGGCAGGTGCAGGGTTAGATACAGAGTAAAGCTCCCTCTACACTGTCCCATCAAACACTCCCAGGGCAGGTGCAGGGTTAGATACAGAGTAAAGCTCCCTCTACACTGTCCCATCTAACACTCCCAGGGCAGGTACAGGGTTAGATACAGAGTAAAGCTCCCTCTACACTGTCCCATCAAACACTCCCAGGGCAGGTACAGGGTTAGATACAGAGTAAAGCTCCCTCTACACTGTCCCATCAAACACTCCCAGGGCAGGTACAGGGTTAGATACAGAGTAAAGCTCCCTCTACACTGTCCCATCAAACACTCCCAGGGTCAGGTACAGGGTTAGATACAGAGTAAAGCTCCCTCTACACTGTCCCATCAAACACTCCCAGGGCAGGTACAGGGTTAGATACAGAGTAAAGCTCCCTCCACACTGTCCCATCAAACACTCCCAGGGCAGGTACAGGGTTAGATACAGAGTAAAGCTCCCTCTACACTGTCCCGTCAAACACTCCCAGGGCAGGTACAGGGTTAGATACAGAGTAAAGCTCCCTCTACACTGTCCCATCAAACACTCCCAGGGCAGGTACAGGGTTAGAGAGTGTCAGGGGCCTATGAGAGTGTGTCAGGGGCCTATGGGAGTGTGTCGGGGCCTATGGGAGTGTGTCTGGGCCTATGAGAGTGTGTCGGGGCCTATGAGAGTGTGTCAGGGGCCTATGAGAGTGTGTCGGGGCCTATGAGAGTGTGTCAGGGGCCTATGGGAGTGTGTCAGGGGCCTATGAGAGTGTGTCAGGGGCCTATGAGAGTGTGTCGGGGCCTATGAGAGTGTGTCGGGGCCTTTGAGAGTGTGTCGGGGCCTATGAGAGTGTGTCGGGGCCTATGAGAGTGTGTCAGGGCCTATGAGAGTGTGTCAGGGGCCTATGGGAGTGTGTCAGGGGCCTATGAGAGTGTGTCAGGGGCCTATGAGAGTGTGTCGGGGCCTATGAGAGTGTGTCAGGGGCCTATGAGAGTGTGTCAGGGCCTATGGGAGTGTGTCGGGGGCCTATGAGAGAGTGTCGGGGCCTATGAGAGTGTGTCAGGGGCCTATGAGAGTGTGTCAGGGGCCTATGAGAGTGTGTCAGGGGCCTATGAGAGTGTGTCAGGGGCCTATGAGAGTGTGTCAGGGGCCTATGAGAGTGTGTCGGGGCCTATGGGAGTGTGTCGGGGCCTATGGGAGTGTGTCGGGGCCTATGGGAGTGTGTCGGGGCCTATGGGAGTGTGTCGGGGCCTATGAGAGTGTGTCAGGGGCCTATGGGAGTGTGTCGGGGCCTATGAGAGTGTGTCAGGGGCCTATGGGAGTGTGTCGGGGCCTATGAGAGTGTGTCGGGGCCTATGAGAGTGTGTCGGGGCCTATGGGAGTGTGTTGGGGCCTATGAGAGTGTGTCGGGGCCTATGAGAGTGTGTCGGGGCCTATGGGAGTGTGTCGGGGCCTATGAGAGTGTGTCGGGGCCTATGAGAGTGTGTCGGGGCCTATGAGAGTGTGTCGGGGCCTATGAGAGTGTGTCGGGGCCTATGAGAGTGTGTCGGGGCCTATGAGAGTGTGTCGGGGCCTATGAGAGTGTGTCGGGGCCTATGAGAGTGTGTCGGGGCCTATGAGAGTGTGTTGGGGCCTATGAGAGTGTGTCGGGGCCTATGAGAGTGTGTCAGGGCCTATGGGAGTGTGTCGGGGCCTATGGGAGTGTGTCGGGGCCTATGGGAGTGTGTCGGGGCCTATGAGAGTGTGTCAGGGCCTATGAGAGTGTGTCAGGGGCCTATGAGAGTGTGTCGGGGCCTATGAGAGTGTGTCGGGGCCTATGGGAGTGTGTCAGGGGCCTATGGGAGTGTGTCAGGGGCCTATGGGAGTGTGTCGGGGCCTATGAGAGTGTGTCAGGGCCTATGAGAGTGTGTCGGGGCCTATGAGAGTGTGTCAGGGCCTATGAGAGTGTGTCGGGGCCTATGGGAGTGTGTCAGGGGCCTATGGGAGTGTGTCAGGGGCCTATGGGAGTGTGTCAGGGGCCTATGAGAGTGTGTCAGGGCCTATGAGAGTGTGTCGGGGCCTATGAGAGTGTGTCGGGGCCTATGGGAGTGTGTCAGGGGCCTATGAGAGTGTGTCGGGGCCTATGGGAGTGTGTCAGGGGCCTATGAGAGTGTGTCGGGGCCTATGGGAGTGTGTCAGGGGCCTATGGGAGTGTGTCGGGGCCTATGGGAGTGTGTCAGGGGCCTATGGGAGTGTGTCGGGGCCTATGGGAGTGTGTCGGGGCCTATGAGAGTGTGTCAGGGGCCTATGGGAGTGTGTCGGGGCCTATGGGAGTGTGTCAGGGCCTATGGGAGTGTGTCGGGGCCTATGAGAGTGTGTCGGGGCCTATGAGAGTGTGTCGGGGCCTATGAGAGTGTGTCAGGGCCTATGAGAGTGTGTCAGGGCCTATGGGAGTGTGTCGGGGCCTATGAGAGTGTGTCAGGGGCCTATGAGAGTGTGTCAGGGCCTATGGGAGTGTGTCGGGGCCTATGAGAGTGTGTCGGGGCCTATGGGGGTGTGTCGGGGCCTATGGGAGTGTGTCAGGGCCTATGGGAGTGTGTCAGGGCCTATGGGAGTGTGTCTGGGCCTATGGGAGTGTGTCAGGGCCTATGGGAGTGTGTCAGGGGCCTATGAGAGTGTGTCAGGGGCCTATGAGAGTGTGTCAGGGGCCTATGAGAGTGTGTCAGGGCCTATGAGAGTGTGTCAGGGCCTATGAGAGTGTGTCGGGGCCTATGAGAGTGTGTCAGGGCCTATGAGAGTGTGTCAGGGGCCTATGAGAGTGTGTCAGGGCCTATGAGAGTGTGTCAGGGCCTATGGGAGTGTGTCGGTGGCCTATGAGAGTGTGTCAGGGCCTATGAGAGTGTGTCAGGGCCTATGAGAGTGTGTCAGGGCCTATGGGAGTGTGTCAGGGGCCTATGAGAGTGTGTCAGGGCCTATGAGAGTGTGTCAGGGCCTATGAGAGTGTGTCAGGGGCCTATGAGAGTGTGTCAGGGCCTATGAGAGTGTCTGGGCCTATGAGAGTGTGTCAGGGCCTATGAGAGTGTGTCAGGGCCTATGAGAGTGTGTCAGGGCCTATGAGAGTGTGTCAGGGCCTATGAGAGTGTGTCAGGGCCTATGAGAGTGTGTCAGGGCCTATGAGAGTGTGTCAGGGCCTATGAGAGTGTGTCAGGGCCTATGAGAGTGTGTCAGGGGCCTATGAGAGTGTGTCAGGGCCTATGAGAGTGTGTCAGGGCCTATGGGAGTGTGTCAGGGGCCTATGAGAGTGTGTCAGGGGCCTTTGAGAGTGTGTCGGGGCCTATGAGAGTGTGTCAGGGGCCTATGAGAGTGTGTCAGGGCCTATGGGAGTGTGTCAGGGGCCGATGAGAGTGTGTCAGGGGCCTATGAGAGTGTGTCGGGGCCTATGAGAGAGTGTCGGGGCCTATGAGAGTGTGTCAGGGGCCTATGAGAGTGTGTCAGGGGCCTATGAGAGTGTGTCAGGGCCTATGAGAGTGTGTCAGGGCCTATGAGAGTGTGTCAGGGGCCTATGAGAGTGTGTCAGGGCCTATGAGAGTGTGTCAGGGCCTATGAGAGTGTGTCAGGGCCTATGAGAGTGTGTCGGGGCCTATGAGAGTGTGTCTGGGCCTATGAGAGTGTGTCAGGGCCTATGAGAGTGTGTCGGGGCCTTTGAGAGTGTGTCGGGGCCTATGAGAGTGTGTCAGGGGCCTATGAGAGTGTGTCAGGGCCTATGAGAGTGTGTCAGGGGCCTATGAGAGTGTGTCAGGGGCCTATGGGAGTGTGTCAGGGGCCTATGAGAGTGTGTCAGGGGCCTATGAGAGTGTGTCGGGGCCTATGAGAGTGTGTCGGGGCCTATGAGAGTGTGTCGGGGCCTATGAGAGTGTGTCGGGGCCTATGAGAGTGTGTCGGGGCCTATGAGAGTGTGTCGGGGCCTATGAGAGTGTGTCAGGGGCCTATGGGAGTGTGTCAGGGGCCTATGGGAGTGTGTCAGGGGCCTATGAGAGTGTGTCGGGGCCTATGGGAGTGTGTCAGGGCCTATGGGAGTGTGTCGGCGGCCTATGAGAGTGTGTCAGGGCCTATGGGAGTGTGTCAGGGCCTATGAGAGTGTGTCAGGGCCTATGAGAGTGTGTCAGGGGCCTATGAGAGTGTGTCAGGGGCCTATGGGAGTGTGTCAGGGGCCTATGAGAGTGTGTCAGGGCCTATGAGAGTGTGTCGGGGCCTATGGGAGTGTGTCAGGGGCCTATGAGAGTGTGTCAGGGGCCTATGAGAGTGTGTCGGGGCCTTTGAGAGTGTGTCAGGGGCCTATGGGAGTGTGTAAGGTGCCTATGAGAGTGTGTCTGGGCCTATGAGAGTGTGTCAGGGGCCTATGAGAGTGTGTCTGGGCCTATGAGAGTGTGTCAGGGGCCTATGAGAGTGCGTCAGGGCCTATGAGAGTGTGTCTGGGCCTATGAGAGTGTGTCAGGGGCCTATGGGAGTGTGTCAGGGCCTATGGGAGTGTGTCAGGGGCCTATGAGAGTGTGTCAGGGCCTATGAGAGTGTGTCTGGGCCTATGAGAGTGTGTCACGGGCCTATGGGAGTGTGTCAGGGCCTATGAGAGTGTGTCTGGGCCTATGAGAGTGTGTCGGGGCCTATGAGAGTGTGTCGGGGCCTATGAGAGTGTGTCTGGGCCTATGAGAGTGTGTCAGGGCCTATGAGAGTGTGTCGGGGCCTTTGAGAGTGTGTCGGGGCCTATGAGAGTGTGTCAGGGGCCTATGAGAGTGTGTCAGGGCCTATGGGAGTGTGTCAGGGGCCTATGAGAGTGTGTCAGGGGCCTATGAGAGTGTGTCAGGGCCTATGAGAGTGTGTCAGGGCCTATGGGAGTGTGTCGGGGCCTATGAGAGTGTGTCGGGGCCTATGAGAATGTGTCAGGGGCCTATGAGAGTGTGTCAGGGCCTATGAGAGTGTGTCGGGGCCTATGAGAGTGTGTCGGGGCCTATGAGAGTGTGTCGGGGCCTATGAGAGTGTGTCAGGGGCCTATGAGAGTGTGTCAGGGCCTATGAGAGTGTGTCGGGGCCTATGAGAGTGTGTCGGGGCCTATGAGAGTGTGTCGGGGCCTATGAGAGTGTGTCGGGGCCTATGAGAGTGTGTTGGGGCCTATGAGAGTGTGTCGGGGCCTATGAGAGTGTGTCAGGGCCTATGGGAGTGTGTCAGGGCCTATGAGAGTGTGTCGGGGCCTATGGGAGTGTGTCAGGGCCTATGAGAGTGTGTCGGGGCCTATGGGAGTGTGTCAGGGCCTATGGGAGTGTGTCGGGGCCTATGAGAGTGTGTCAGGGCCTATGAGAGTGTGTCAGGGGCCTATGAGAGTGTGTCGGGGCCTATGAGAGTGTGTCAGGGCCTATGAGAGTGTGTCGGGGCCTATGGGAGTGTGTCAGGGGCCTATGGGAGTGTGTCAGGGCCTATGAGAGTGTGTCAGGGGCCTATGAGAGTGTGTCAGGGGCCTATGGGAGTGTGTCGGGGCCTATGGGAGTGTGTCAGGGGCCTATGGGAGTGTGTCGGGGCCTATGGGAGTGTGTCGGGGCCTATGGGAGTGTGTCAGGGCCTATGGGAGTGTGTCGGGGCCTATGGGAGTGTGTCAGGGCCTATGGGAGTGTGTCGGGGCCTATGAGAGTGTGTCGGGGCCTATGAGAGTGTGTCAGGGCCTATGAGAGTGTGTCAGGGCCTATGGGAGTGTGTCAGGGCCTATGGGAGTGTGTCGGGGCCTATGAGAGTGTGTCAGGGCCTATGGGAGTGTGTCGGGGCCTATGGGAGTGTGTCAGGGGCCTATGAGAGTGTGTCAGGGCCTATGGGAGTGTGTCGGGGCCTATGGGAGTGTGTCGGGGCCTATGGGAGTGTGTCAGGGCCTATGGGAGTGTGTCTGGGCCTATGGGAGTGTGTCAGGGCCTATGGGAGTGTGTCAGGGGCCTATGAGAGTGTGTCAGGGGCCTATGAGAGTGTGTCAGGGGCCTATGAGAGTGTGTCTGGGCCTATGAGAGTGTGTCAGGGGCCTATGGGAGTGTGTCGGGGCCTATGGGAGTGTGTCAGGGGCCTATGAGAGTGTGTCGGGGCCTATGAGAGTGTGTCGGGGCCTATGGGAGTGTGTCGGGGCCTATGGGAGTGTGTCAGGGCCTATGGGAGTGTGTCTGGGCCTATGGGAGTGTGTCAGGGCCTATGGGAGTGTGTCAGGGGCCTATGAGAGTGTGTCAGGGGCCTATGAGAGTGTGTCAGGGGCCTATAAGAGTGTGTCTGGGCCTATGAGAGTGTGTCAGGGGCCTATGAGAGTGTGTCGGGGCCTATGGGAGTGTGTCAGGGGCCTATGAGAGTGTGTCGGGGCCTATGAGAGTGTGTCAGGGGCCTATGAGTGTGTGTCAGGGGCCTATGAGAGTGTGTCGGGGCCTATGAGAGTGTGTCAGGGGCCTATGAGAGTGTGTCGGGGCCTATGAGAGTGTGTCAGGGGCCTATGGGAGTGTGTCTGGGCCTATGAGAGTGTGTCAGGGGCCTATGGGAGTGTGTCAGGGGCCTATGAGAGTGTGTCAGGGGCCTATGAGAGTGTGTCAGGGCCTATGGGAGTGTGTCGGGGCCTATGGGAGTGTGTCAGGGCCTATGAGAGTGTGTCAGGGGCCTATGAGAATGTGTCAGGGGCCTATGAGAGTGTGTCTGGGCCTATGAGAGTGTGTCAGGGCCTATGAGAGTGTGTCAGGGGCCTATGAGAGTGTGTCAGGGCCTATGGGAGTGTGTCAGGGGCCTATGAGAGTGTGTCTGGGCCTATGAGAGTGTGTCTGGGCCTATGAGAGTGTGTCAGGGCCTATGGGAGTGTGTCAGGGGCCTATGAGAGTGTGTCAGGGGCCTATGAGAGTGTGTCAGGGCCTATGGGAGTGTGTCAGGGGCCTATGAGAGTGTGTCTGGGCCTATGGGAGTGTGTCAGGGGCCTATGAGAGTGTGTCGGGGCCTATGAGAGTGTGTCAGGGGCCTATGGGAGTGTGTCAGGGGCCTATGAGAGTGTGTCAGGGGCCTATGAGAGTGTGTCGGGGCCTATGGGAGTGTGTCAGGGGCCTATGGGAGTGTGTCGGGGCCTATGAGAGTGTGTCGGGGCCTATGAGAGTGTGTCAGGGGCCTATGAGAATGTGTCGGGGCCTATGAGAGTGTGTCAGGGCCTATGAGAGTGTGTCAGGGGCTTATGGGAGTGTGTCGGGGCCTATGGGAGTGTGTCGGGCCCTATGGGAGTGTGTCAGGGCCTATGACAGTGTGTCAGGGCCTATGACAGTGTGTCAGGGGCCTATGAGAGTGTGTCAGGGCCTATGAGAGTGTGTCAGGGCCTATGAGAGTGTGTCGGGGCCTATGAGAGTGTGTCGGGGCCTATGAGAGTGTGTCAGGGCCTATGGGAGTGTGTCAGGGCCTATGAGAGTGTGTCAGGGCCTATGGGAGTGTGTCAGGGCCTATGAGAATGTGTCGGGGCCTATGAGAGTGTGTCAGGGGCCTATGAGAGTGTGTCAGGGCCTATGAGAGTGTGTCGGGGCCTATGAGAGTGTGTTGGGGCCTATGAGAGTGTGTCAGGGGCCTATGAGAGTGTGTCGGGGGCCTATGAGAGTGTGTCAGGGCCTATGAGAGTGTGTCAGGGCCTATGAGAGTGTGTCAGGGCCTATGGGAGTGTTTCGGGGCCTATGAGAGTGTGTCAGGGCCTATGAGAGTGTGTCGGGGCCTATGAGAGTGTGTCAGGGGCCTATGAGAGTGTGTCAGGGGGCCTATGAGAGTGTGTCAGGTCCTATGAGAGTGTGTCAGGGGCCTATGAGAGTGTGTCGGGGCCTATGAGAGTGTGTCAGGGTCTATGAGAGTGGGTCGGGGCCTATGAGAGTGTGTCAGGGCCTATGAGAGTGTGTCAGGGCCTATGAGAGTGTGTCAGGGCCTATGGGAGTGTGTCAGGGCCTATGAGAGTGTGTCGGGGCCTATGGGAGTGTGTCAGGGGCCTATGAGAGTGGGTCGGGGCCTATGAGAGTGTGTCAGGGGCCTATGAGAGTGTGTCAGGGCCTATGAGAGTGTGTCAGGGCCTATGGGAGTGGGTCGGGGCCTATGGGAGTGTGTCAGGGGCCTATGAGAGTGTGTCAGGGGTCTATGAGAGTGTGTCAGGGGCCTATGAGAGTGTGTCAGGGCCTATGAGAGTGTGTCAGGGCCTATGAGAGTGTGTCAGGGGCCTATGAGAGTGTGTCAGGGGTCTATGAGAGTGTGTCAGGGGCCTATGGGAGTGTGTCAGGGGCCTATGAGAGTGTGTCGGGGCCTATGAGAGTGTGTCACGGCCTATGAGAGTGTGTCGGGGCCTATGAGAGTGTGTCAGGGGCCTATGAGAGTGTGTCAGGGGCCTATGAGAGTGTGTCAGGGCCTATGAGAGTGTGTCAGGGCCTATGGGAGTGTGTCAGGGCCTATGAGAGTGTGTCGGGGCCTATGAGAGTGTGTCGGGGCCTATGAGAGTGTGTCACGGCCTATAAGAGTGTGTCGGGGCCTATGAGAGTGTGTCAGGGGCCTATGAGAGTGTGTCAGGGGCCTATGAGAGTGTGTCAGGGCCTATGAGAGTGTGTCAGGGCCTATGAGAGTGTGTCAGGGCCTATGAGAGTGTGTCAGGGCCTATGGGAGTGTGTCAGGGCCTATGGGAGTGGGTCGGGGCCTATGGGAGTGTGTCAGGGGCCTATGAGAGTGTGTCAGGGCCTATGAGAGTGTGTCAGGGCCTATGGGCGTGTGTCAGGGCCTATGAGAGTGTGTCGGGGCCTATGAGAGTGTGTCGGGGCCTATGAGAGTGTGTCAGGGGCCTATGAGAGTGTGTCAGGGGCCTATGAGAGTGTGTCAGGGCCTATGAGAGTGTGTCGGGGCCTATGAGAGTGTGTCAGGGGCCTATGGGAGTGTGTCGGGGGCCTATGAGAGTGTGTCAGGGCCTATGAGAGTGTGTCAGGGGCCTATGAGAGTGTGTCAGGGCCTATGAGAGTGTGTCAGGGGCCTATGAGAGTGTGTCAGGGCCTATGAGAGTGTGTCAGGGGCCTATGAGAGTGTGTCAGGGGCCTATGAGAGTGTGTCACGGCCTATGAGAGTGTGTCAGGGGCCTATGAGAGTGTGTCAGGGACCTATGAGAGTGTGTCAGGGCCTATGAGAGTGTGTCAGGGGCCTATGGGAGTGTGTCACGGCCTATGAGAGTGTGTCAGGGGCCTATGGGAGTGTGTCAGGGGCCTATGAGAGTGTGTCGGGGCCTATGAGAGTGTGTCAGGGGCCTATGAGAGTGTGTCAGGGGCCTATGAGAGTGTGTCGGGGCCTATGAGAGTGTGTCAGGGGCCTATGAGAGTGTGTCGGGGCCTATGAGAGTGTGTCAGGGGCCTATGGGAGTGTGTCCGGGCCTATGAGAGTGTGTCAGGGGCCTATGGGAGTGTGTCAGGGGCCTATGAGAGTGTGTCAGGGCCTATGGGAGTGTGTCAGGGCCTATGAGAGTGTGTCGGGGCCTATGGGAGTGTGTCCGGGCCTATGGGAGTGTGTCCGGGCCTATGAGAGTGTGTCAGGGGCCTATGAGAGTGTGTCGGGGCCTATGGGAGTGTGTCAGGGCCTATGAGAGTGTGTCAGGGGCCTATGAGAGTGTGTCAGGGGCCTATGGGAGTGTGTCAGGGGCCTATGAGAGTGTGTCAGGGGCCTATGAGAGTGTGTCGGGGCCTATGAGAGTGTGTCGGGGCCTATGGGAGTGTGTCGGGGCCTATGAGAGTGTGTCAGGGCCTATGGGAGTGTGTCAGGGGCCTATGAGAGTGTGTCGGGGCCTATGAGAGTGTGTCAGGGCCTATGAGAATGTGTCGGGGGCCTATGGGAGTGTGTCTGGGCCTATGAGAGTGTGTCGGGGCCTATGAGAGTGTGTCAGGGGCCTATGAGAGTGTGTCGGGGCCTATGAGAGTGTGTCAGGGGCCTATGAGAGTGTGTCAGGGCCTATGAGAGTGTGTCTGGGCCTATGAGAGTGTGTCGGGGCCTATGAGAGTGTGTCGGGGCCTATGAGAGTGTGTCAGGGCCTATGAGAGTGTGTCAGGGGCCTATGAGAGTGTGTCAGGGGCCTATGGGAGTGTGTCAGGGGCCTATGAGAGTGTGTCAGGGCCTATGGGAGTGTGTCAGGGCCTATGAGAGTGTGTCGGGGCCTATGGGAGTGTGTCCGGGCCTATGGGAGTGTGTCCGGGCCTATGAGAGTGTGTCAGGGGCCTATGAGAGTGTGTCGGGGCCTATGGGAGTGTGTCAGGGCCTATGAGAGTGTGTCAGGGGCCTATGAGAGTGTGTCAGGGGCCTATGGGAGTGTGTCAGGGGCCTATGAGAGTGTGTCAGGGGCCTATGAGAGTGTGTCGGGGCCTATGAGAGTGTGTCGGGGCCTATGGGAGTGTGTCGGGGCCTATGAGAGTGTGTCAGGGCCTATGGGAGTGTGTCAGGGGCCTATGAGAGTGTGTCGGGGCCTATGAGAGTGTGTCAGGGCCTATGAGAATGTGTCGGGGGCCTATGGGAGTGTGTCTGGGCCTATGAGAGTGTGTCGGGGCCTATGAGAGTGTGTCAGGGGCCTATGAGAGTGTGTCGGGGCCTATGAGAGTGTGTCAGGGGCCTATGAGAGTGTGTCAGGGCCTATGAGAGTGTGTCTGGGCCTATGAGAGTGTGTCGGGGCCTATGAGAGTGTGTCGGGGCCTATGAGAGTGTGTCAGGGCCTATGAGAGTGTGTCAGGGCCTATGGGAGTGTGTCAGGGGCCTATGGGAGTGTGTCAGGGCCTATGGGAGTGTGTCAGGGCCTATGAGAGTGTGTCAGGGGCCTATGAGAGTGTGTCAGGGCCTATGAGAGTGTGTCTGGGCCTATGAGAGTGTGTCGGGGCCTATGAGAGTGTGTCGGGGCCTATGAGAGTGTGTCAGGGCCTATGAGAGTGTGTCGGGGCCTATGAGAGTGTGTCGGGGGCCTATGAGAGTGTGTCAGGGGCCTATGAGAGTGTGTCTGGGCCTATGAGAGTGTGTCGGGGCCTATGAGAGTGTGTCGGGGCCTATGGGAGTGTGTCAGGGCCTATGAGAGTGTGTCAGGGGCCTATGAGAGTGTGTCAGGGCCTATGAGAGTGTGTCAGGGCCTATGAGAGTGTGTCAGGGCCTATGAGAGTGTGTCGGGGCCTATGAGAGTGTGTCAGGGCCTATGAGAGTGTGTCGGGGCCTATGAGAGTGTGTCAGGGCCTATGGGAGTGTGTCAGGGCCTATGAGAGTGTGTCGGGGCCTATGAGAGTGTGTCAGGGGCCTATGAGAGTGTGTCAGGGGCCTATGAGAGTGTGTCTGGGCCTATGAGAGTGTGTCGGGGCCTATGAGAGTGTGTCGGGGCCTATGGGAGTGTGTCAGGGCCTATGAGAGTGTGTCAGGGGCCTATGAGAGTGTGTCAGGGCCTATGAGAGTGTGTCAGGGCCTATGAGAGTGTGTCAGGGCCTATGAGAGTGTGTCAGGGCCTATGAGAGTGTGTCGGGGCCTATGAGAGTGTGTCAGGGCCTATGAGAGTGTGTCGGGGCCTATGAGAGTGTGTCAGGGCCTATGAGAGTGTGTCGGGTCCTATGAGAGTGTGTCAGGGGCCTATGAGAGTGTGTCAGGGCCTATGAGAGTGTGTCGGGGCCTATGGGAGTGTGTCAGGGGCCTATGAGAGTGTGTCGGGGCCTATGGGAGTGTGTCAGGGCCTATGAGAGTGTGTCAGGGCCTATGAGAGTGTGTCGGGGCCTATGGGAGTGTGTCAGGGGCCTATGGGAGTGTGTCAGGGCCTATGAGAGTGTGTCAGGGCCTATGGGAGTGTGTCAGGGCCTATGAGAGTGTGTCGGGGCCTATGGGAGTGTGTCAGGGGCCTATGGGAGTGTGTCAGGGCCTATGAGAGTGTGTCGGGGCCTATGGGAGTGTGTCGGGGCCTATGAGAGTGTGTCAGGGGCCTATGAGAGTGTGTCAGGGGCCTATGAGATTGTGTCGGGGCCTATGAGAGTGTGTCGGGGCCTATGAGAGTGTGTCAGGGGCCTATGAGAGTGTGTCGGGGCCTATGAGAGTGTGTCGGGTCCTATGAGAGTGTGTCAGGGGCCTATGAGAGTGTGTCAGGGCCTATGAGAGTGTGTCGGGGCCTATGGGAGTGTGTCAGGGGCCTATGAGAGTGTGTCAGGGGCCTATGGGAGTGTGTCAGGGCCTATGAGAGTGTGTCGGGGCCTATGAGAGTGTGTCAGAGCCTATGAGAGTGTGTCAGGGGCCTATGAGAGTGTGTCTGGGCCTATGAGAGTGTGTCAGGGCCTATGAGAGTGTGTCAGGGGCCTATGAGAGTGTGTCAGGGCCTATGAGAGTGTGTCTGGGCCTATGAGAGTGTGTCAGGGCCTATGAGAGTGTGTCGGGGCCTATGAGAGTGTGTCAGGGGCCTATGGGAGTGTGTCAGGGCCTATGAGAGTGTGTCAGGGCCTATGAGAGTGTGTCGGGGCCTATGGGAGTGTGTCAGGGGCCTATGAGAGTGTGTCGGGGCCTATGAGAGTGTGTCAGGGCCTATGGGAGTGTGTCAGGGGCCTATGAGAGTGTGTCAGGGCCTATGGGAGTGTGTCGGGGCCTATGAGAATGTGTCGGGGGCCTATGGGAGTGTGTCTGGGCCTATGAGAGTGTGTCAGGTCCTATGAGAGTGTGTCTGGGCCTATGAGAGTGTGTCGGGGCCTATGAGAGTGTGTCGGGGCCTATGAGAGTGTGTCGGGGCCTATGAGAGTGTGTCAGGGCCTATGAGAGTGTGTCAGGGGCCTATGAGAGTGTGTCGGGGCCTATGAGAGTGTGTCGGGGCCTATGGGAGTGTGTCGGGGCCTATGAGAGTGTGTCAGGGGCCTATGAGAGTGTGTCAGGGGCCTATGAGAGTGTGTCAGGGCCTATGAGAGTGTGTCAGGGGCCTATGAGAGTGTGTCGGGGCCTATGAGAGTGTGTCGGGGCCTATGAGAGTGTGTCGGGGGCCTATGAGAGTGTGTCAGGGGCCTATGAGAGTGTGTCTGGGCCTATGAGAGTGTGTCGGGGCCTATGAGAGTGTGTCGGGGCCTATGAGAGTGTGTCAGGGCCTATGAGAGTGTGTCGGGGCCTATGAGAGTGTGTCGGGGGCCTATGAGAGTGTGTCAGGGGCCTATGAGAGTGTGTCTGGGCCTATGAGAGTGTGTCGGGGCCTATGAGAGTGTGTCGGGGCCTATGGGAGTGTGTCAGGGCCTATGAGAGTGTGTCAGGGGCCTATGAGAGTGTGTCAGGGCCTATGAGAGTGTGTCAGGGCCTATGAGAGTGTGTCAGGGCCTATGAGAGTGTGTCAGGGCCTATGAGAGTGTGTCGGGGCCTATGAGAGTGTGTCAGGGCCTATGAGAGTGTGTCGGGGCCTATGAGAGTGTGTCAGGGCCTATGAGAGTGTGTCGGGTCCTATGAGAGTGTGTCAGGGGCCTATGAGAGTGTGTCAGGGCCTATGAGAGTGTGTCGGGGCCTATGGGAGTGTGTCAGGGGCCTATGAGAGTGTGTCAGGGGCCTATGGGAGTGTGTCAGGGCCTATGAGAGTGTGTCGGGGCCTATGAGATTGTGTCGGGGCCTATGAGAGTGTGTCGGGGCCTATGAGAGTGTGTCAGGGGCCTATGAGAGTGTGTCGGGGCCTATGAGAGTGTGTCGGGTCCTATGAGAGTGTGTCAGGGGCCTATGAGAGTGTGTCAGGGCCTATGAGAGTGTGTCGGGGCCTATGGGAGTGTGTCAGGGGCCTATGAGAGTGTGTCAGGGGCCTATGGGAGTGTGTCAGGGCCTATGAGAGTGTGTCGGGGCCTATGAGAGTGTGTCAGAGCCTATGAGAGTGTGTCAGGGGCCTATGAGAGTGTGTCTGGGCCTATGAGAGTGTGTCAGGGCCTATGAGAGTGTGTCAGGGGCCTATGAGAGTGTGTCAGGGCCTATGAGAGTGTGTCAGGGGCCTATGAGAGTGTGTCAGGGGCCTATGAGAGTGTGTCGGGGGCCTATGAGAGTGTGTCGGGGCCTATGGGAGTGTGTCAGGGGCCTATGGGAGTGTGTCAGGGGCCTATGGGAGTGTGTCAGGGCCTATGAGAGTGTGTCGGGGCCTATGAGAGTGTGTCGGGGCCTATGAGAGTGTGTCGGGGCCTATGGGAGTGTGTCAGGGGCCTATGGGAGTGTGTCGGGGCCTATGAGAGTGTGTCGGGGCCTATGGGAGTGTGTCAGGGGCCTATGGGAGTGTGTCAGGGGCCTATGGGAGTGTGTCAGGGCCTATGGGAGTGTGTCGGGGCCTATGAGAGTGTGTCAGGGGCCTATGAGAGTGTGTCAGGGGCCTATGAGAGTGTGTCGGGGCCTATGAGAGTGTGTCGGGACCTATGAGAGTGTGTCAGGGCCTATGGGAGTGTGTCAGGGCCTATGAGAGTGTGTCGGGGCCTATGAGAGTGTGTCAGGGGCCTATGAGAGTGTGTCAGGGGCCTATGAGAGAGTGTCAGGGGCCTATGAGAGTGTGTCGGGGCCTATGGGAGTGTGTCAGGGCCTATGAGAGTGTGTCAGGGGCCTATGAGAGTGTGTCGGGGCCTATGGGAGTGTGTCAGGGGCCTATGAGAGTGTGTCAGGGGCCTATGAGAGTGTGTCGGGGCCTATGGGAGTGTGTCGGGGCCTATGGGAGTGTGTCGGGGCCTATGAGAGTGTGTCAGGGCCTATGGGAGTGTGTCGGGGCCTATGGGAGTGTGTCAGGGGCCTATGAGAGTGTGTCAGGGGCCTATGAGAGTGTGTCAGGGGCCTATGAGAGTGTGTCGGGGCCTATGGGAGTGTGTCGGGGCCTATGAGAGTGTGTCAGGGGCCTATGGGAGTGTGTCGGGGCCTATGGGAGTGTGTCAGGGGCCTATGAGAGTGTGTCAGGGGCCTATGAGAGTGTGTCAGGGGCCTATAAGAGTGTGTCAGGGCCTATGAGAGTGTGTCAGGGCCTATGAGAGTGTGTCGGGGCCTAAGAGAGTGTGTCAGGGCCTATGAGAGTGTGTCAGGGCCTATGAGAGTGTGTCAGGGGCCTATGAGAGTGTGTCAGGGCCTATGAGAGAGTGTCAGGGGCCTATGAGAGTGTGTCAGGGGCCTATGAGAGTGTGTCGGGGCCTATGAGAGTGTGTCAGGGCCTATGAGAGTGCGTCAGGGCCTATGAGAGTGTGTCGGGGCCTATGAGAGTGTGTCAGGGCCTATGAGAGTGTGTCAGGGGCCTATGAGAGTGTGTCAGGGGCCTATGAGAGTGTGTCAGGGCCTATGGGAGTGTGTCGGGGCCTATGGGAGTGTGTCAGGGGCCTATGAGAGTGTGTCAGGGCCTATGAGAGCGTGTCAGGGGCCTATGAGAGTGTGTCCGGGGCCTATGACAGTGTGTCGGGGCCCATGAGAGTGTGTCAGGGGCCTATGAGAGTGTGTCAGGGGCCTATGAGAGAGTGTCAGGGGCCTATGAGAGTGTGTCAGGGGCCTATGGGAGTGTGTCAGGGCCTATGAGTGTGTGTCAGGGGCCTATGAGAGTGTGTCGGGGCCTATGGGAGTGTGTCGGGGCCTATGAGAGTGTGTCAGGGCCTATGAGAGTGTGTCAGGGCCTATGAGAGTGTGTCGGGGCCTATGAGAGTGTGTCAGGGGCCTATGAGAGTGTGTCGGGGCCTATGAGAGTGTGTCAGGGGCCTATGAGAGTGTGTCAGGGCCTATGAGAGTGTGTCAGGGCCTATGAGAGTGTGTCGGGGCCTAAGAGAGTGTGTCAGGGGCCTATGAGAGTGTGTCAGGGGCCTATGAGAGTGTGTCAGGGCCTATGAGAGTGTGTCAGGGCCTATGAGAGTGTGTCGGGGCCTCAGAGAGTGTGTCAGGGGCCTATGAGAGTGTGTCAGGGGCCTATGAGAGTGTGTCAGGGCCTATGAGAGTGTGTCAGGGCCTATGAGAGTGTGTCAGGGGCCTATGAGAGTGTGTCAGGGGCCTATGAGAGTGTGTCAGGGCCTATGAGAGTGCGTCAGGGCCTATGAGAGTGTGTCGGGGCCTAAGAGAGTGTGTCAGGGCCTATGAGAGTGTGTCAGGGCCTATGAGAGTGTGTCAGGGGCCTATGAGAGTGTGTCAGGGCCTATGAGAGTGTGTCAGGGCCTATGAGAGTGTGTCAGGGGCCTATGAGAGTGTGTCGGGGCCTAAGAGAGTGTGTCAGGGCCTATGAGAGTGTGTCAGGGCCTATGAGAGTGTGTCAGGGCCTATGAGAGTGTGTCAGGGGCCTATGAGAGTGTGTCGGGGCCTATGGGAGTGTGTCAGGGGCCTATGAGAGTGTGTCAGGGGCCTATGAGAGTGTGTCAGGGCCTATGAGAGTGTGTCAGGGCCTATGAGAGTGTGTCAGGGCCTATGGGAGTGTGTCAGGGCCTATGAGAGTGTGTCAGGGGCCTATGAGAGTGTGTCAGGGCCTATGAGAGTGTGTCGGGGCCTATGAGAGTGTGTAAGGTGCCTATGAGAGTGTGTCAGGTCCTATGAGAGTGTGTCGGGGCCTATGAGAGTGTGTCGGGGCCTATGAGAGTGTGTCAGGGCCTATGGGAGTGTGTCAGGGCCTATGAGAGTGTGTCGGGGCCTATGAGATTGTGTCGGGGCCTATGAGAGTGTGTCGGGGCCTATGAGAGTGTGTCAGGGGCCTATGAGAGTGTGTCGGGGCCTATGAGAGTGTGTCGGGTCCTATGAGAGTGTGTCAGGGGCCTATGAGAGTGTGTCAGGGCCTATGAGAGTGTGTCGGGGCCTATGGGAGTGTGTCAGGGGCCTATGAGAGTGTGTCAGGGGCCTATGGGAGTGTGTCAGGGCCTATGAGAGTGTGTCGGGGCCTATGAGAGTGTGTCAGAGCCTATGAGAGTGTGTCAGGGGCCTATGAGAGTGTGTCTGGGCCTATGAGAGTGTGTCAGGGCCTATGAGAGTGTGTCAGGGGCCTATGAGAGTGTGTCAGGGCCTATGAGAGTGTGTCAGGGGCCTATGAGAGTGTGTCAGGGGCCTATGAGAGTGTGTCGGGGGCCTATGAGAGTGTGTCGGGGCCTATGGGAGTGTGTCAGGGGCCTATGGGAGTGTGTCAGGGGCCTATGAGAGTGTGTCAGGGCCTATGAGAGTGTGTCAGGGGCCTATGAGAGTGTGTCAGGGCCTATGAGAGTGTGTCGGGGCCTATGAGAGTGTGTCGGGGCCTATGAGAGTGTGTCAGGGCCTATGGGAGTGTGTCAGGGGCCTATGGGAGTGTGTCGGGGCCGATGAGAGTGTGTCAGGGGCCTATGAGAGTGTGTCAGGGCCTATGAGAGTGTGTCAGGGGCCTATGGGAGTGTGTCAGGGGCCTATGGGAGTGTGTCAGGGGCCTATGAGAGTGTGTCAGGGGCCTATGAGAGTGTGTCAGGGCCTATGAGAGTGTGTCAGGGGCCTATGAGAGTGTGTCAGGGGCCTATGAGAGTGTGTCAGGGGCCTATGAGAGTGTGTCAGGGCCTATGAGAGTGTGTCAGGGCCTGTGGGAGTGTGTCAGGGCCTATGAGAGTGTGTCAGGGCCTATGAGAGTGTGTCAGGGCCTATGAGAGTGTGTCAGGGCCTATGGGAGTGTGTCAGGGCCTATGAGAGTGTGTCAGGGGCCTATGGGAGTGTGTCAGGGGCCTATGGGAGTGGCCAACTGTTCACCCAACACCCGGGGCTGTTCAGGAGGCCCTACCGAGTGACTCCCGTCAAGACAACATCACCCTGCATTTATATAGCGACTTTAACGGAGTAAAACCTCCCCCCAAGGCCCTTCCCAGGAGCGTAAATCAGACTAAATCTGACCCCGGGCCGCGTAAGGAGATATTCGGACAGGTGACCAAAACCTCGGTCAAAGAGGGAGGTTTTAAGGAGGGTCTTGAAGGAGGAGGGAGAGGGAGGGAGGGAGGGAGGGAGGCGGAGAGGTTTAGGGAGGGAGGGAGAGAAGGAGGGAGGGAGCGAGGCGGAGAGGTTTAGGGAGGGAGGGAGAGAAGGAGGGAGGGAGGGAGGCGGAGAGATTTAGGGAGGGAGGGAGAGAGGGAGGGAGGGAGGGAGGGAGGCAGAAAGGTTTAGGGAGGGAGGGAGGGAGGGAGAGAGGGATGGAGGGAGGGTGTGAGAGAGGGAGGGAGGGAGGGAGGCGGAGAGGTTGAGGGAGGTAGGGAGGGAGGGAGAGAGGGATGGAGGGAGGGTGTGAGAGAGGGAGGGAGGGAGGGAGGCGGAGAGATTTAGAGAGGGAGGGAGTGAGGGAGGGAGGGAGGGAGAGAGGGAGGGAGGCGGAGAGGTTTAGGGAGGGAGGGAGAGAGGGAGGCGGAGAGGTTTAGGGAGGGAGGGAGAGAGGCCGGGAGGGAGGGAGGGATGGAGGGAGGGAGGGTGTGAGGGAGGGAGGGAGGGAGGCGGAGAGGTTTAGGGAGGGAGGGAGGGAGGGAGGGAGGCGGAGAGGTTTAGGGAGGGAGGGAGCGAGGGAGGGAGACGGAGAGGTTTAGGGAGGGAGGGAGGGAGGGAGGGAGGCGGAGAGGTTTCGTGAGGGAGGGAGAGAAGGAGGGAGAGAAGGAGGGAGGTGGAGAGTTTGTGGGAGAGAGGGAGGGAGGGAGTGAGGCGGAGAGGTTTAGGGAGGGAGGGAGACAGGGAGGGAGGGAGGTGGAGAGGTTTAGGGAGGGAGGGAGAGAGGGAGGGAGGGAGGCGGAGAGGTTTAGGGAGGGAGGGAGAGAAGGAGGGAGGGAGGCGGAGAGGTTTAGGGAGGGAGGGAGATGGACAAGAGGCCAGAATCGGAGGAGGGCAGAGATCTGGGAGGGTCGGAGGGGCTGGAGGAGGTTCCAGAGATCGGGAGGGGTGTCGAGGGGCCACGGAGGGGATTTGAACACGAGGGTGGAGAATTTGAAACCGGAGGCAGTGTGGGTCCAGCGAGCACGGAGAGAGGGGGTGATGGGAGAACGGGACTCGGTGCGAGTTAGGGTACGGGGGGGGCGGGGGGGCAGCAGATGAGTCGATGGCGACGGAGGCTGCGAGGTGGGAGGCCGGGCCAGGAGATCATTGGGACAGTCGGAGTCTGGAGGGGACGGGTGAGGGTTTCAGCAGCAGATGAGCCGAGGCGGGGGCGGGGGGGCCGGCGGAGACGGGCGATGTGACGGAGGGAGGGAGCAGGCGGCCTCGGCGAGGGAGAGGAGATGGGGGGTCAGAGGCTCATCTCAGGGTCGAGGAGCAGACGAAGGGGTCGGGCCCTCTCACCTCACCCCACCCACCGGCTCGACACTCGCCCATTGGCCAAGGGAGAGCACAGGAGAAGAGCCAATCAGATACTCACATGTAGGTCCCATCGTCGTCCCCGGACCCTGTGAGAGGGAAAGAATGGACTCCGTCAGTTCGCAGACTATCCCCAAACTAATCCCACTGCCCCACTCTCTCCCCATAGCCCTGTATCGATCCCCAAACTAATCCCACTGCCCCACTCTCTCCCCATAGCCCTGTATCGATCCCCAAACTAATCCCACTGCCCCACTCTCTCCCCATAGCCCTGTATCGATCCCCAAACTAATCCCACTGCCCCGCTCTCTCCCCATAGCCCTGTATCAATCCCCAAACTAATCCCACTGCCCCACTCTCTCCCCATAGCCCTGTATCAATCCCCAAACTAATCCCACTGCCCCACTCTCTCCCCATAGCCCTGTATCAATCCCCAAACTAATCCCACTGCCCCGCTCTCTCCCCATAGCCCTGTATCAATCCCCAAACTAATCCCACTGCCCCACTCTCTCCCCATAGCCCTGTATCGATCCCCAAACTAATCCCACTGCCCCGCTCTCTCCCCATAGCCCTGTATCAATCCCCAAACTAATCCCACTGCCCCACTCTCTCCCCATAGCCCTGTATCAATCCCCAAACTAATCCCACTGCCCCGCTCTCTCCCCATAGCCCTGTATCAATCCCCAAACTAATCCCACTGCCCCACTCTCTCCCCATAGCCCTGTATCAATCCCCAAACTAATCCCACTGCCCCGCTCTCTCCCCATAGCCCTGTATCAATCCCCAAACTAATCCCACTGCCCCACTCTCTCCCCATAGCCCTGTATCAATCCCCAAACTAATCCCACTGCCCCACTCTCTCCCCATAGCCCTGTATCAATCCCCAAACTAATCCCACTGCCCCACTCTCTCCCCATAGTCCTGTATCAATCCCCAAACTAATCTCACTGCCCCGCTCTCTCCCCATAGCCCTGTATCAATCCCCAAACTAATCCCACTGCCCCGCTCTCTCCCCATAGCCCTGTATCAATCCCCAAACTAATCCCACTGCCCCACTCTCTCCCCATAGCCCTGTATCAATCCCCAAACTAATCCCACTGCCCCGCTCTCTCCCCATAGTCCTGTATCAATCCCCAAACTAATCCCACTGCCCCGCTCTCTCCCCATCGCCCTGTATCAATCCCCAAACTAATCCCACTGCCCCACTCTCTCCCCATAGCCCTGTATCAATCCCCAAACTAATCCCACTGCCCCACTCTCTCCCCATAGCCCTGTATCAATCCCCAAACTAATCCCACTGCCCCACTCTCTCCCCATAGCCCTGTATCAATCCCCAAACTAATCCCACTGCCCCGCTCTCTCCCCATAGCCCTGTATCGATCCCCAAACTAATCCCACTGCCCCACTCTCTCCCCATAGCCCTGTATCAATCCCCAAACTAATCCCACTGCCCCACTCTCTCCCCATAGTCCTGTATCAATCCCCAAACTAATCTCACTGCCCCGCTCTCTCCCCATAGCCCTGTATCAATCCCCAAACTAATCCCACTGCCCCGCTCTCTCCCCATAGCCCTGTATCAATCCCCAAACTAATCCCACTGCCCCACTCTCTCCCCATAGCCCTGTATCAATCCCCAAACTAATCCCACTGCCCCGCTCTCTCCCCATAGTCCTGTATCAATCCCCAAACTAATCCCACTGCCCCGCTCTCTCCCCATCGCCCTGTATCAATCCCCAAACTAATCCCACTGCCCCACTCTCTCCCCATAGCCCTGTATCAATCCCCAAACTAATCCCACTGCCCCACTCTCTCCCCATAGCCCTGTATCAATCCCCAAACTAATCCCACTGCCCCACTCTCTCCCCATAGCCCTGTATCAATCCCCAAACTAATCCCACTGCCCCGCTCTCTCCCCATAGCCCTGTATCAATCCCCAAACTAATCCCACTGCCCCACTCTCTCCCCATAGCCCTGTATCAATCCCCAAACTAATCCCACTGCCCCGCTCTCTCCCCATAGCCCTGTATCAATCCCCAAACTAATCCCACTGCCCCGCTCTCTCCCCATAGCCCTGTATCAATCCCCAAACTAACCCCACTGCCCCACTCTCTCCCCATAGCCCTGTATCAATCCCCAAACTAATCCCACTGCCCCACTCTCTCCCCATAGCCCTGCATCGATCCCCAAACTAATCCCACTGCCCCGCTCTCTCCCCATAGCCCTGTATCGATCCCCAAACTAATCCCACTGCCCCGCTCTCTCCCCATAGCCCTGTATCAAACCCCAAACTAATCTCACTGCCCCACTCTCTCCCCATAGCCCTGTATCGATCCCCAAACTAATCCCACTGCCCCGCTCTCTCCCCATAGTCCTGTATCAATCCCCAAACTAATCCCACTGCCCCGCTCTCTCCCCATAGCCCTGTATCAATCCCCAAACTAATCCCACTGTCCCACTCTCTCCCCATAGCCCTGCATCGATCCCCAAACTAATCCCACTGCCCCACTCTCTCCCCATAGCCCTGCATCGATCCCCAAACTAATCCCACTGCCCCACTCTCTCCCCATAGCCCTGCATCGATCCCCAAACTAATCCCACTGCCCCACTCTCTCCCCATAGCCCTGTATCAAACCCCAAACGAATCCCACTGCCCCACTCTCTCCCCCATAGCCCTGTATCAATCCCCAAACTAATCCCACTGCCCCGCTCTCTCCCCATAGCCCTGTATCAATCCCCAAACTAATCCCACTGCCCCGCTCTCTCCCCATAGCCCTGTATCAATCCCCAAACTAATCCCACTGCCCCACTCTCTCCCCATAGTCCTGTATCAATCCCCAAACTAATCCCACTGCCCCGCTCTCTCCCCATAGCCCTGTATCAATCCCCAAACTAATCCCACTGCCCCACTCTCTCCCCATAGCCCTGTATCAAACCCCAAACTAATCCCACTGCCCCACTCTCTCCCCATAGCCCTGTATCAATCCCCAAACTCATCCCACTGCCCCACTCTCTCCCCATAGCCCTGTATCAAACCCCAAACTAATCCCACTGCCCCACTCTCTCCCCATAGCCCTGTATCGATCCCCAAACTAATCCCACTGCCCCGCTCTCTCCCCATAGTCCTGTATCAATCCCCAAACTAATCCCACTGCCCCGCTCTCTCCCCCATAGCCCTGTATCAATCCCCAAACTAACCCCACTGCCCCACTCTCTCCCCATAGTCCTGTATCAATCCCCAAACTAATCCCACTGCCCCACTCTCTCCCCATAGCCCTGTATCGATCCCCAAACTAATCCCACTGCCCCACTCTCTCCCCATAGCCCTGTATCAATCCCCAAACTAATCCCACTGCCCCACTCTCTCCCCATAGCCCTGTATCAAACCCCAAACTCATCCCACTGCCCCACTCTCTCCCCATAGCCCTGTATCAAACCCCAAACTAATCCCACTGCCCCACTCTCTCCCCATAGCCCTGTATCGATCCCCAAACTAATCCCACTGCCCCGCTCTCTCCCCATAGTCCTGTATCAATCCCCAAACTAATCCCACTGCCCCGCTCTCTCCCCCATAGCCCTGTATCAATCCCCAAACTAACCCCACTGCCCCACTCTCTCCCCATAGTCCTGTATCAATCCCCAAACTAATCCCACTGCCCCACTCTCTCCCCATAGCCCTGTATCGATCCCCAAACTAATCCCACTGCCCCACTCTCTCCCCATAGCCCTGTATCAATCCCCAAACTAATCCCACTGCCCCACTCTCTCCCCATAGCCCTGTATCAATCCCCAAACTAATCCCACTGCCCCACTCTCTCCCCATAGCCCTGAATCGATCCCCAAACTAATCCCACTGCCCCACTCTCTCCCCATAGCCCTGTATCAATCCCCAAACTAATCCCACTGCCCCACTCTCTCCCCATAGCCCTGAATCGATCCCCAAACTAATCCCACTGCCCCACTCTCTCCCCCATAGCCCTGTATCAATCCCCAAACTAATCCCCCTGCCCCGCTCTCTCCCCATAGCCCTGTATCAATCCCCAAACTAATCCCACTGCCCCGCTCTCTCCCCATTGCCCTGTATCAATCCCCAAACTAATCCCACTGCCCCACTCTCTCCCCATAGCCCTGTATCAATCCCCAAACTAATCCCACTGCCCCACTCTCTCCCCATAGCCCTGTATCAATCCCCAAACTAATCTCACTGCCCCACTCTCTCCCCATAGCCCTGAATCGATCCCCAAACTAATCCCACTGCCCCACTCTCTCCCCATAGCCCTGTATCGATCCCCAAACTAATCCCACTGCCCCGCTCTCTCCCCACAGCCCTGTATCGATCCCCAAACTAATCCCACTGCCCCGCTCTCTCCCCATAGCCCTTTATCAATCCCCAAACTAATCCCACTGCCCCACTCTCTCCCCATAGCCCTGTATCAATCCCCAAACTAATCCCACTGCCCCACTCTCTCCCCATAGCCCTGTATCAATCCCCAAACTAATCCCACTGCCCCACTCTCTCTCCATAGCCCTGTATCAATCCCCAAACTAATCCCACTGCCCCGCTCTCTCCCCATAGCCCTGTATCGATCCCCAAACTAATCCCACTGCCCCGCTCTCTCCCCATAGCCCTGTATCAATCCCCAAACTAATCCCACTGCCCTGTTCTCTCCCCATAGTCCTGTATCGATCCCCAAACTAATCCCACTGCCCCGCTCTCTCCCCATAGCCCTGTATCAATCCCCAAACTAATCCCACTGCCCCGCTCTCTCCCCATAGTCCTGTATCAATCCCCAAACTAATCCCACTGCCCCGCTCTCTCCCCATAGCCCTGTATCAATCCCCAAACTAATCCCACTGCCCCGCTCTCTCCCCATAGCCCTGTATCAATCCCCAAACTAATCCCACTGCCCCACTCTCTCCCCATAGCCCTGTATCGATCCCCAAACTAATCCCACTGCCCCGCTCTCTCCCCATAGCCCTGTATCAATCCCCAAACTAATCCCACTGACCCACTCTCTCCCCATAGCCCTGTATCAATCCCCAAACTAATCCCACTGCCCCACTCTCTCCCCATAGCCCTGTATCAATCCCCAAACTAATCCCACTGCCCCGCTCTCTCCCCATAGCCCTGTATCAATCCCCAAACTAATCCCACTGCCCCACTCTCTCCCCATAGCCCTGTATCAATCCCCAAACTAATCCCACTGCCCCGCTCTCTCCCCATAGCCCTGTATCAATCCCCAAACTAATCCCACTGCCCCACTCTCTCCCCATAGCCCTGTATCAATCCCCAAACTAATCCCACTGCCCCACTCTCTCCCCATAGCCCTGTATCAATCCCCAAACTAATCCCACTGCCCCGCTCTCTCCCCATAGCCCTGTATCAATCCCCAAACTAATCCCACTGCCCCACTCTCTCCCCATAGCCCTGTATCAATCCCCAAACTAATCCCACTGCCCCACTCTCTCCCCATAGCCCTGTATCGATCCCCAAACTAATCCCACTGACCCACTCTCTCCCCATAGCCCTGTATCAATCCCCAAACTAATCCCACTGCCCCACTCTCTCCCCATAGCCCTGTATCAATCCCCAAACTAATCCCACTGTCCCACTCTCTCCCCATAGCCCTGTATCGATCCCCAAACTAATCCCACTGCCCCGCTCTCTCCCCATAGCCCTGCATCAATCCCCAAACTAATCCCACTGCCCCGCTCTCTCCCCATAGCCCTGTATCGATCCCCAAACTAATCCCACTGCCCCGCGCTCTCCGCATAGCCCTGTATCAATCCCCAAACTAATCCCACTGCCCCACTCTCTCCCCATAGCCCTGTATCAATCCCCAAACTAATCCCACTGACCCACTCTCTCCCCATAGCCCTGTATCAATCCTCAAACTAATCCCACTGCCCCACTCTCTCCCCATAGCCCTGTATCAATCCCCAAACTAATCCCACTGCCCCGCTCTCTCCCCATAGCCCTGTATCGATCCCCAAACTAATCCCACTGCCCCGCTCTCTCCCCATAGTCCTGTATCAATCCCCAAACTAATCCCACTGCCCCACTCTCTCCCCATAGCCCTGTATCAATCCCCAAACTAATCCCACTGCCCCACTCTCTCCCCAGAGCCCTGTATCAATCCCCAAACTAATCCCACTGCCCCACTCTCTCCCCATAGTCCTGTATCAATCCCCAAACTAATCCCACTGCCCCGCTCTCTCCCCATAGCCCTGTATCGATCCCCAAACTAATCCCACTGCCCCACTCTCTCCCCATAGCCCTGTATCAATCCCCAAACTAATCCCACTGCCCCGCTCTCTCCCCATAGCCCTGTATCGATCCCCAAACTAATCCCACTGCCCCACTCTCTCCCCATAGCCCTGTATCAATCCCCAAACTAATCCCACTGCCCCGCTCTCTCCCCATAGCCCTGTATCAATCTCCAAACTAATCCCACTGCCCCGCTCTCTCCCCATAGCCCTGTATCGATCCCCAAACTAATCCCACTGCCCCACTCTCTCCCCATAGCCCTGTATCAATCCCCAAACTAATCCCACTGCCCCACTCTCTCCCCATAGCCCTGTATCAATCCCCAAACTAATCCCACTGTCCCACTCTCTCCCCATAGCCCTGTATCGATCCCCAAACTAATCCCACTGCCCCGCTCTCTCCCCATAGCCCTGTATCAATCCCCAAACTAATCCCACTGCCCCGCTCTCTCCCCATAGCCCTGTATCGATCCCCAAACTAATCCCACTGCCCCGCGCTCTCCCCATAGCCCTGTATCAATCCCCAAACTAATCCCACTGCCCCACTCTCTCCCCATAGCCCTGTATCAATCCCCAAACTAATCCCACTGACCCACTCTCTCCCCATAGCCCTGTATCAATCCTCAAACTAATCCCACTGCCCCACTCTCTCCCCATAGCCCTGTATCAATCCCCAAACTAATCCCACTGACCCACTCTCTCCCCATAGCCCTGTATCAATCCCCAAACTAATCCCACTGCCCCACTCTCTCCCCATAGTCCTGTATCAATCCCCAAACTAATCTCACTGCCCCACTCTCTCCCCATAGCCCTGTATCAATCCCCAAACTAATCCCACTGCCCCACTCTCTCCCCATAGTCCTGTATCAATCCCCAAACTAATCCCACTGCCCCGCTCTCTCCCCATAGCCCTGTATCAATCCCCAAACTAATCCCACTGCCCCGCTCTCTCCCCATAGTCCTGTATCAATCCCCAAACTAATCCCACTGCCCCACTCTCTCCCCATAGCCCTGTATCAATCCCCAAACTAATCCCACTGCCCCACTCTCTCCCCAGAGCCCTGTATCAATCCCCAAACTAATCCCACTGCCCCACTCTCTCCCCATAGCCCTGTATCGATCCCCAAACTAATCCCACTGCCCCGCTCTCTCCCCATAGCCCTGTATCGATCCCCAAACTAATCCCACTGCCCCACTCTCTCCCCATAGCCCTGTATCAATCCCCAAACTAATCCCACTGCTCCACTCTCTCCCCATAGCCCTGTATCGATCCCCAAACTAATCCCACTGCCCCACTCTCTCCCCATAGCCCTGTATCAATCCCCAAACTAATCCCACTGCCCCACTCTCTCCCCATAGCCCTGTATCGATCCCCAAACTAATCCCACTGCCCCGCTCTCTCCCCATAGCCCTGTATCAATCCCCAAACTAATCCCACTGCCCCACTCTCTCCCCATAGCCCTGTATCAATCCCCAAACTAATCCCACTGCCCCACTCTCTCCCCATAGCCCTGTATCAATCCCCAAACTAATCTCACTGCCCCGCTCTCTCCCCATAGTCCTGTATCAATCCCCAAACTAATCCCACTGCCCCGCTCTCTCCCCATAGCCCTGTATCAATCTCAAACTAATCCCACTGCCCCGCTCTCTCCCCATAGTCCTGTATCAATCCCCAAACTAATCCCACTGCCCCACTCTCTCCCCATAGACCTGTATCAATCCCCAAACTAACCCCACTGCCCCGCTCTCTCCCCATAGTCCTGTATCAATCCCCAAACTAATCCCACTGCCCCGCTCTCTCCCCATAGCCCTGTATCAATCTCAAACTAATCCCACTGCCCCACTCTCTCCCCATAGCCCTGTATCAATCCCCAAACTAACCCCACTGCCCTGCTCTCTCCCCATAGCCCTGTATCGATCCCCAAACTAATCCCACTGCCCCGCTCTCTCCCCATAGCCCTGAATCGATCCCCAAACTAACCCCACTGCCCCGCTCTCTCCCCATAGTCCTGTATCGATCCCCAAACTAATCCCACTGCCCCGCTCTCTCGCCATAGCCCTGAATCGATCCCCAAACTAATCCCACTGCCCCGCTCTCTCCCCATAGCCCCGTATCGATCCCCAAACTAATCCCACTGCCCCGCTCTCTCCCCATAGCCCCGTATCGATCCCCAAACTAATCCCACTGCCCCACTCTCTCCCCATAGTCCTGTATCAATCCCCAAACTAATCTCACTGCCTCGCTCTCTCCCCATAGCCCTGCATCGATCCCCAAACTAATCCCACTGCCCCACTCTCTCCCCATAGTCCTGTATCGATCCCCAAACTAATCCCACTGCCCCACTCTCTCCCCATAGCCCTGTATCGATCCCCAAACTAATCCCACTGCTCCACTCTCTCCCCATAGTCCTGTATCGATCCCCAAACGAATCCCACTGCCCCACTCTCTCCCCATAGCCCTGTATCAATCCCCAAACTAATCCCACTGCCCCACTCTCTCCCCATAGCCCTGTATCAATCCCCAAACTAATCCCACTGCCCCGCTCTCTCCCCATAGCCCTGTATTGATCCCCAAACTAATCCCACTGCCCCGCTCTCTCCCCATAGTCCTGTATCAATCCCCAAACTAATCCCACTGCCCCACTCTCTCCCCATAGCCCTGTATCAATCCCCAAACTAATCCCACTGCCCCGCTCTCTCCCCATAGCCCTGTATCAATCCACAAACTAATCCCACTGCCCCCTCTCTCCCCATAGCCCTGTATCAATCCCAAACTAATCCCACTGCCCCACTCTCTCCCCATAGCCCTGTATCAATCCCCAAACTAATCCCACTGCCCCGCTCTCTCCCCATAGCCCTGTATCAATCCCCAAACTAATCCCACTGCCCCACTCTCTCCCCATAGCCCTGTATCAATCCCCAAACTAATCCCACTGCCCCACTCTCTCCCCATAGCCCTGTATCAATCCCCAAACTAATCCCACTGCCCCGCTCTCTCCCCATCGCCCTATATCAATCCGCAAACTAATCCCACTGCCCCGCTCTCTCCCCATCGCCCTGTATCAATCCCCAAACTAATCCCACTGCCCCGCTCTCTCCCCATAGCCCTGTATCAATCCCCAAACTAATCCCACTGCCCCACTCTCTCCCCATAGCCCTGTATCGATCCCCAAACTAATCCCACTGCCCCACTCTCTCCCCATAGCCCTGTATCGATCCCCAAACTAATCCCACTGCCCCACTCTCTCCCCATAGCCCTGTATCGATCCCCAAACTAATCCCACTGCCCCGCTCTCTCCCCATAGCCCTGTATCGATCCCCAAACTAATCCCACTGCCCCACTCTCTCCCCATAGCCCTGTATCCATCCCCAAACTAACCCCACTGCCCCACTCTCTCCCCATAGCCCTGTATCGATCCTCAAACTAATCCCACTGCCCCGCTCTCTCCCCATAGCCCTGTATCAATCCCCAAACTAATCCCATTGCCCCACTCTCTCCCCATAGCCCTGTATCGATCCCCAAACTAATCCCACTGCCCCGCTCTCTCCCCATAGCCTTGTATCAATCCCCAAACTAATCTCACTGCCCCACTCTCTCCCCATAGCCCTGTATCAATCCCCAAACTAATCCCACTGCCCCGCTCTCTCCCCATAGCCCTGTATCAATCCCCAAACTAATCCCACTGCCCCGCTCTCTCCCCATAGTCCTGTATCAATCCCAAACTAATCCCACTGCCCCACTCTCTCCCCATAGCCCTGTATCAATCCCCAAACTAATCCCACTGCCCCGCTCTCTCCCCATAGCCCTGTATCAATCCCCAAACTAATCCCACTGCCCCACTCTCTCCCCATAGTCCTGTATCAATCCCAAACTAATCCCACTGCCCCACTCTCTCCCCATAGCCCTGTATCAATCCCCAAACTAATCCCACTGCCCCACTCTCTCCCCATAGCCCTGTATCAATCCCCAAACTAATCCCACTGCCCCGCTCTCTCCCCATAGCCCTGTATCAATCCCCAAACTAATCCCACTGCCCCACTCTCTCCCCATAGCCCTGTATCAATCCCCAAACTAATCCCACTGCCCCACTCTCTCCCCATAGCCCTGTATCAATCCCCAAACTAATCCCACTGCCCCGCTCTCTCCCCATAGCCCTGTATCAATCCCCAAACTAATCCCACTGCCCCACTCTCTCCCCATAGCCCTGTATCGATCCCCAAACTAATCCCACTGTCCCGCTCTCTCCCCATAGCCCTGTATCAATCCCCAAACTAATCCCACTGCCCTACTCTCTCCCCATAGCCCTGTATCAATCCCCAAACTAATCCCACTGCCCCACTCTCTCCCCATAGCCCTGTATCGATCCCCAAACTAATCCCACTGCCCCGCTCTCTCCCCATAGTCCTGTATCAATCCCAAACTAATCCCACTGCCCCACTCTCTCCCCATAGCCCTGTATCGATCCCCAAACTAATCCCACTGCCCCACTCTCTCCCCATAGCCCTGTATCAATCCCCAAACTAATCCCACTGCCCCACTCTCTCCCCATAGCCCTGTATCGATCCCCAAACTAATCCCACTGCCCCGCTCTCTCCCCATAGCCCTGTATCAATCCCCAAACTAATCCCACTGCCCCGCTCTCTCCCCATAGCCCTGTATCGATCCCCAAACTAATCCCACTGCCCCGCTCTCTCCCCATAGCCCTGTATCAATCCCCAAACTAATCCCACTGCCCCGCTCTCTCCCCATAGCCCTGTATCAATCCCCAAACTAATCCCACTGCCCCGCTCTCTCCCCATAGCCCTGTATCAATCCCCAAACTAATCCCACTGCCCCGCTCTCTCCCCATAGCCCTGTATCAATCCTCAAACTAATCCCACTGCCCCGCTCTCTCCCAATAGCCCTGTATCGATCCCCAAACTAATCCCACTGCCCCACTCTCTCCCCATAGCCCTGTAACAATCCCCAAACTAATCCCACTGCCCCACTCTCTCCCCATAGCCCTGTATCAATCCCCAAACTAATCCCACTGCCTCACTCTCTCCCCATAGTCCTGTATCAATCCCCAAACTAATCCCACTGCCCCGCTCTCTCCCCACAGCCCTGTAACAATCCCCAAACTAATCCCACTGTCCCGCTCTCTCCCCATAGTCCTGTATCAATCCCCAAACTAATCCCACTGCCCCGCTCTCTCCCCATAGCCCTGTATCAATCCCCAAACTAATCCCACTGCCCCACTCTCTCCCCATAGCCATGTATCAATCCCCAAACTAATCCCACTGCCCCACTCTCTCCCCACAGCCCTGTATCAATCCCCAAACTAATCCCACTGCCCCACTCTCTCCCCATAGTCCTGTATCAATCCCCAAACTAATCCCACTGCCCCACTCTCTCCCCATAGCCCTGTATCAATCCCCAAACTAATCCCACTGCCCCACTCTCTCCCCATAGCCCTGTATCGATCCCCAAACTAATCCCACTGCCCCGCTCTCTCCCCATAGCCCTGTATCGATCCCCAAACTAATCCCACTGCCCCACTCTCTCCCCATAGCCCTGTATCAATCCCCAAACTAATCCCACTGCCCCACTCTCTCCCCATAGCCCTGTATCAATCCCCAAACTAATCCCACTGCCCCGCTCTCTCCCCATAGCCCTGTATCAATCCCAAACTAATCCCACTGCCCCGCTCTCTCCCCATAGCCCTGTATCAATCCCCAAACTAATCCCACTGCCCCGCTCTCTCCCCATAGCCCTGTATCAATCCCCAAACTAATCCCACTGCCCCGCTCTCTCCCCATAGCCCTGTATCAATCCCCAAACTAATCCCACTGCCCCGCTCTCTCCCCATAGTCCTGTATCAATCCCCAAACTAATCCCACTGCCCCGCTCTCTCCCCATAGCCCTGTATCAATCCCCAAACTAATCCCACTGCCCCGCTCTCTCCCCATAGCCCTGTCTCAATCCCCAAACTAATCCCACTGCCCCGCTCTCTCCCCATAGCCCTGTATCGATCCCCAAACTAATCCCACTGCCCCGCTCTCTCCCCATAGCCCTGTATCGATCCCCAAACTAATCCCACTGCCCCGCTCTCTCCCCATAGCCCTGTATCAATCCCCAAACTAATCCCACTGCCCCGCTCTCTCCCCATAGCCCTGTATCAATCCCAAACTAATCCCACTGCCCCACTCTCTCCCCATAGTCCTGTATCAATCCCCAAACTAATCCCACTGCCCCGCTCTCTCCCCATAGTCCTGTATCAATCCCCAAACTAATCCCACTGCCCCACTCTCTCCCCATAGCCCTGTATCAATCCCCAAACTAATCCCACTGCCCCACTCTCTCCCCATAGTCCTGTATCAATCCCCAAACTAATCCCACTGCCCCACTCTCTCCCCATAGTCCTGTATCAATCCCCAAACTAATCCCACTGCCCCACTCTCTCCCCATAGTCCTGTATCAATCCCCAAACTAATCCCACTGCCCCGCTCTCTCCCCATAGTCCTGTATCAATCCCCAAACTAATCCCACTGCCCCGCTCTCTCCCCATAGCCCTGTATCAATCCCCAAACTAATCCCACTGCCCCGCTCTCTCCCCATAGCCCTGTATCAACCCCCAAACTAATCCCACTGCCCCGCTCTCTCCCCATAGCCCTGTATCAATCCCCAAACTAACCCCACTGCCCCGCTCTCTCCCCATAGCCCTGTATCGATCCCCAAACTAATCCCACTGCCCCACTCTCTCCCCATAGCCCTGTATCGATCCCCAAACTAATCCCACTGTCCCACTCTCTCCCCATAGCCATGTATCAATCCCCAAACTAATCCCACTGCCCCGCTCTCTCCCCATAGTCCTGTATCGATCCCCAAACTAATCCCACTGCCCCACTCTCTCCCCATAGTCCTGTATCAATCCCCAAACTAATCCCACTGCCCCGCTCTCTCCCCATAGCCCTGTATCAATCCCCAAACTAATCCCACTGCCCCACTCTCTCCCCATAGCCCTGTATCAATCCCCAAACTAATCCCACTGCCCCGCTCTCTCCCCATTGTCCTGTATCAATCCCCAAACTAATCCCACTGCCCCGCTCTCTCCCCATAGCCCTGCATCAATCCCCAAACTAATCCCACTGCCCCACTCTCTCCCCATAGTCCTGTATCAATCCCCAAACTAATCCCACTGCCCCGCTCTCTCCCCATCGCCCTGTATCAATCCCCAATCTAATCCCACTGCCCCGCTCTCTCCCCATAGTCCTGTATCAATCCCCAAACTAATCCCACTGTCCCACTCTCTCCCCATAGCCCTGTATCGATCCCCAAACTAATCCCACTGCCCCGCTCTCTCCCCATAGTCCTGTATCAATCCCCAAACTAATCCCACTGACCCACTCTCTCCCCATAGCCCTGTATCAATCCCCAAACTAATCCCACTGCCCCACTCTCTCCCCATAGCCCTGTATCAATCCCCAAACTAATCCCACTGCCCCACTCTCTCCCCATAGTCCTGTATCAATCCCAAACTAATCCCACTGCCCCACTCTCTCCCCATAGCCCTGTATCAATCCCCAAACTAATCCCACTGCCCCGCTCTCTCCCCATAGCCCTGTATCAATCCCCAAACTAATCCCACTGCCCCACTCTCTCCCCATAGCCCTGTATCGATCCCCAAACTAATCCCACTGCCCCGCTCTCTCCCCCATAGCCATGTATCAATCCCCAAACTAATCCCACTGCCCCACTCTCTCCCCATAGCCCTGTATCGATCCCCAAACTAATCCCACTGCCCCACTCTCTCCCCATAGCCCTGTATCAATCCCCAAACTAATCCCACTGCCCTGCTCTCTCCCCATAGCCCTGTATCAATCTCCAATCTAATCCCACTGCCCCACTCTCTCCCCATAGCCCTGTATCAATCCCCAAACTAATCCCACTGCCCCACTCTCTCCCCATAGCTCTGTATCAATCCCCAAACTAATCCCACTGCCCCACTCTCTCCCCATAGTCCTGTATCGATCCCCAAACTAATCCCACTGCCCCGCTCTCTCCCCATAGCCCTGTATCAATCCCCAAACTAATCCCACTGCCCCGCTCTCTCCCCATAGTCCTGTATCAATCCCCAATCGAATCCCACTACCCCGCTCTCTCCCCATAGCCCTGTATCAATCCCCAAACTAATCCCACTGCCCCACTCTCTCCCCATAGCTCTGTATCAATCCCCAAACTAATCCCACTGCCCCACTCTCTCCCCATAGCCCTGTATCAATCCCCAAACTAATCCCACTGCCCCGCTCTCTCCCCATAGCCCTGTATCGATCCCCAAACTAATCCCACTGCCCCGCTCTCTCCCCATAGCCCTGTATCGATCCCCAAACTAATCTCACTGCCCCACTCTCTCCCCATAGCCCTGTATCAATCCCCAAACTAATCCCACTGCCCCGCTCTCTCCCCATAGCCCTGTATCGATCCCCAAACTAATCCCACTGCCCCGCTCTCTCCCCATAGCCCTGTATCAATCCCAAACTAATCCCACTGCCCCACTCTCTCCCCATAGTCCTGTATCAATCCCCAAACTAATCCCACTGCCCCGCTCTCTCCCCATAGCCCTGTATCAATCCCCAAACTAATCCCACTGCCCCGCTCTCTCCCCACAGCCCTGTATCAATCCCCAAACTAACCCCACTGCCCCGCTCTCTCCCCATAGCCCTGTATCAATCCCCAAACTAATCCCACTGCCCCACTCTCTCCCCATAGCCCTGTATCAATTCCCAAACTAATCCCACTGCCCCGCTCTCTCCTCATAGCCCTGTATCAATCCCCAAACTAATCCCACTGCCCCACTCTCTCCCCATACCCCTGTATCAATCCCCAAACTAATCCCACTGCCCCACTCTCTCCCCATAGCCCTGTATCAATCCCCAAACTAATCCCACTGCCCCGCTCTCTCCCCATAGCCCTGTATCAATCCCCAAACTAATCCCACTGCCCCGCTCTCTCCCCATAGCCCTGTATCGATCCCCAAACTAATCCCACTGCCCCGCTCTCTCCCCATAGCCCTGTATCAATCCCCAAACTAATCCCACTGCCCCGCTCTCCCCATAGCCGTGTATCGATCCCCAAACTAATCCCACTGCCCCGCTCTCTCCCCATAGCCCTGTATCAATCCCCAAACTAATCCCACTGCCCCACTCTCTCCCCATAGCCCAGTATCAATCCCCAAACTAATCCCACTGCCCCGCTCTCTCCCCATAGCCCTGTATCAATCCCCAAACTAATCCCACTGCCCCACTATCTCCCCACAGCCCTGTATCGATCCCCAAACTAATCCCACTGCCCCACTCTCTCCCCATAGCCCTGTATCGATCCCCAAACTAATCCCACTGCCCCACTCTCTCCCCATAGCCCTGTATCAATCCCCAAACTAATCCCACTGCCCCGCTCTCTCCCCATAGCCCTGTATCGATCCCCAAACTAATCCCACTGCCCCACTCTCTCCCCATAGCCCTGTATCAATCCCCAAACTAATCCCACTGCCCCACTCTCTCCCCATAGTCCTGTATCAATCCCCAAACTAATCCCACTGCCCCACTCTCTCCCCATAGCCCTGTATCGATCCCCAAACTAATCCCACTGCCCCACTCTCTCCCCATAGCCCTGTATCAATCCCCAAACTAATCCCACTGCCCCACTCTCTCCCCATAGCCCCGTATCGATCCCCAAACTAATCCCACTGCCCCACTCTCTCCCCATAGCCCAGTATCAATCCCCAAACTAATCCCACTGCCCCGCTCTCTCCCCATAGTCCTGTATCAATCCCCAAACTAATCCCACTGCCCCGCTCTCTCCCCATAGCCCTGTATCGATCCCCAAACTAATCCCACTGTCCCACTCTCTCCCCATAGTCCTGTATCAATCCCCAAACTAATCCCACTGCCCCACTCTCTCCCCATAGCCCAGTATCAATCCCCAAACTAATCCCACTGCCCCACTCTCTCCCCATAGTCCTGTATCAATCCCCAAACTAATCCCACTGCCCCACTCTCTCCCCATAGCCCTGTATCAATCCCCAAACTAATCCCACTGCCCCGCTCTCTCCCCATAGCCCTGTATCGATCCCCAAACTAATCCCACTGTCCCACTCTCTCCCCATAGTACTGTATCAATCCCCAAACTAATCCCACTGCCCCACTCTCTCCCCAGAGCCCAGGATCAATCCCCAAACTAATCCCACTGCCCCACTCTCTCCCCATAGCCCTGTATCGATCCCCAAACTAATCCCACTGCCCCACTCTCTCCCCATAGCCCTGTATCAATCCCCAAACCAATCCCACCGCCCCACTCTCTCCCCATAGCCCTGTATCAATCCCCAAACTAATCCCACTGCCCCACTCTCTCCCCATAGCCCTGTATCAATCCCCAAACTAATCCCACTGCCCCGCTCTCTCCCCATAGCCCTGTATCGACCCCCAAACTAATCCCACTGCCCCACTTTCTCCCCATAGCCCTGTATCAATCCCCAAACTAATCCCACTGCCCCGCTCTCCCCATAGCCCTGTATCAATCCCCAAACTAATCCCACTGCCCCGCTCTCTCCCCATAGCCCTGTATCAATCCCCAAACTAATCCCACTGCCCCGCTCTCTCCCCATCGCCCTGTATCAATCCCCAAACTAATCCCACTGCCCCGCTCTCTCCCCATAGTCCTGTATCAATCCCCAAACTAATCCCACTGCCCCGCTCTCTCCCCATAGCCCTGTATCAATCCCCAAACTAATCCCACTGCCCCACTCTCTCCCCATAGCCCTGTATCAATTCCCAAACTAATCCCACTGCCCCGCTCTCTCCTCATAGCCCTGTATCAATCCCCAAACTAATCCCACTGCCCCACTCTCTCCCCATACCCCTGTATCAATCCCCAAACTGATCCCACTGCCCCACTCTCTCCCCATAGCCCTGTATCAATCCCCAAACTAATCCCACTGCCCCGCTCTCTCCCCATAGCCCTGTATCAATCCCCAAACTAATCCCACTGCCCCGCTCTCTCCCCATAGCCCTGTATCGATCCCCAAACTAATCCCACTGCCCCGCTCTCTCCCCATAGCCCTGTATCAATCCCCAAACTAATCCCACTGCCCCGCTCTCCCCATAGCCGTGTATCGATCCCCAAACTAATCCCACTGCCCCGCTCTCTCCCCATAGCCCTGTATCAATCCCCAAACTAATCCCACTGCCCCACTCTCTCCCCATAGCCCAGTATCAATCCCCAAACTAATCCCACTGCCCCGCTCTCTCCCCATAGCCCTGTATCAATCCCCAAACTAATCCCACTGCCCCACTATCTCCCCACAGCCCTGTATCGATCCCCAAACTAATCCCACTGCCCCACTCTCTCCCCATAGCCCTGTATCGATCCCCAAACTAATCCCACTGCCCCACTCTCTCCCCATAGCCCTGTATCAATCCCCAAACTAATCCCACTGCCCCGCTCTCTCCCCATAGCCCTGTATCGATCCCCAAACTAATCCCACTGCCCCACTCTCTCCCCATAGCCCTGTATCAATCCCCAAACTAATCCCACTGCCCCACTCTCTCCCCATAGTCCTGTATCAATCCCCAAACTAATCCCACTGCCCCACTCTCTCCCCATAGCCCTGTATCAATCCCCAAACTAATCCCACTGCCCCGCTCTCTCCCCATAGCCCTGTATCGATCCCCAAACTAATCCCACTGCCCCACTCTCTCCCCATAGCCCTGTATCGATCCCCAAACTAATCCCACTGCCCCACTCTCTCCCCATAGCCCTGTATCAATCCCCAAACTAATCCCACTGCCCCACTCTCTCCCCATAGCCCCGTATCGATCCCCAAACTAATCCCACTGCCCCACTCTCTCCCCATAGCCCAGTATCAATCCCCAAACTAATCCCACTGCCCCGCTCTCTCCCCATAGTCCTGTATCAATCCCCAAACTAATCCCACTGCCCCGCTCTCTCCCCATAGCCCTGTATCGATCCCCAAACTAATCCCACTGTCCCACTCTCTCCCCATAGTCCTGTATCAATCCCCAAACTAATCCCACTGCCCCACTCTCTCCCCATAGCCCAGTATCAATCCCCAAACTAATCCCACTGCCCCACTCTCTCCCCATAGTCCTGTATCAATCCCCAAACTAATCCCACTGCCCCACTCTCTCCCCATAGCCCTGTATCAATCCCCAAACTAATCCCACTGCCCCGCTCTCTCCCCATAGCCCTGTATCGATCCCCAAACTAATCCCACTGTCCCACTCTCTCCCCATAGTACTGTATCAATCCCCAAACTAATCCCACTGCCCCACTCTCTCCCCATAGCCCAGTATCAATCCCCAAACTAATCCCACTGCCCCACTCTCTCCCCATAGCCCTGTATCGATCCCCAAACTAATCCCACTGCCCCACTCTCTCCCCATAGCCCTGTATCAATCCCCAAACCAATCCCACCGCCCCACTCTCTCCCCATAGCCCTGTATCGACCCCCAAACTAATCCCACTGCCCCACTCTCTCCCCATAGCCCTGTATCAATCCCCAAACTAATCCCACTGCCCCGCTCTCCCCATAGCCCTGTATCAATCCCCAAACTAATCCCACTGCCCCGCTCTCTCCCCATAGCCCTGTATCAATCCCCAAACTAATCCCACTGCCCCGCTCTCTCCCCATCGCCCTGTATCAATCCCCAAACTAATCCCACTGCCCCGCTCTCTCCCCATAGCCCTGTATCAATCCCCAAACTAATCCCACTGCCCCGCACTCTCCCCATAACCCTGCATCAATCCCAAACTAATCCAACTGCCCCACTCTCTCCCCATAGCCCTGTATCGATCCCCAAACTAATCCCACTGCCCCGCACTCTCCCCATAACCCTGCATCAATCCCAAACTAATCCCACTGCCCCACTCTCTCCCCATAGCCCTGTATCGATCCCCAAACTAATCCCACTGCCCCGCTCTCTCCCCATAGCCCTGGATCGACCCCCAAACTAATCCCACTGCCCCACTCTCTCCCCATAGCCCTGTATCAATCCCCAAACTAATCCCACTGCCCCGCTCTCTCCCCCATAGCCCTGTATCAATCCCCAAACTAATCCCACTGCCCCGCTCTCTCCCCATAGCCCTGTATCAATCCCCAAACTAATCCCACTGCCCCACTCTCTCCCCATAGCCCTGTATCAATCCCCAAACTAATCCCACTGCCCCACTCTCTCCCCATAGCCCTGTATCAATCCCCAAACTAATCCCACTGCCCCGCTCTCTCCCCATAGCCCTGTATCAATCCCCAAACTAATCCCACTGCCCCGCTCTCTCCCCATAGCCCTGTATCGATCCCCAAACTAATCCCACTGCCCCACTCTCTCCCCATAGCCCTGTATCAATCCCCAAACTAATCCCACTGCCCCACTCTCTCCCCATAGCCCCGTATCGATCCCCAAACTAATCCCACTGCCCCACTCTCTCCCCATAGCCCAGTATCAATCCCCAAACTAATCCCACTGCCCCGCTCTCTCCCCATAGTCCTGTATCAATCCCCAAACTAATCCCACTGCCCCGCTCTCTCCCCATAGCCCTGTATCGATCCCCAAACTAATCCCACTGTCCCACTCTCTCCCCATAGTCCTGTATCAATCCCCAAACTAATCCCACTGCCCCACTCTCTCCCCATAGCCCAGTATCAATCCCCAAACTAATCCCACTGCCCCACTCTCTCCCCATAGTCCTGTATCAATCCCCAAACTAATCCCACTGCCCCACTCTCTCCCCATAGCCCTGTATCAATCCCCAAACTAATCCCACTGCCCCGCTCTCTCCCCATAGCCCTGTATCGATCCCCAAACTAATCCCACTGTCCCACTCTCTCCCCATAGTACTGTATCAATCCCCAAACTAATCCCACTGCCCCACTCTCTCCCCAGAGCCCAGGATCAATCCCCAAACTAATCCCACTGCCCCACTCTCTCCCCATAGCCCTGTATCGATCCCCAAACTAATCCCACTGCCCCACTCTCTCCCCATAGCCCTGTATCAATCCCCAAACCAATCCCACCGCCCCACTCTCTCCCCATAGCCCTGTATCGACCCCCAAACTAATCCCACTGCCCCACTTTCTCCCCATAGCCCTGTATCAATCCCCAAACTAATCCCACTGCCCCGCTCTCCCCATAGCCCTGTATCAATCCCCAAACTAATCCCACTGCCCCGCTCTCTCCCCATAGCCCTGTATCAATCCCCAAACTAATCCCACTGCCCCGCTCTCTCCCCATCGCCCTGTATCAATCCCCAAACTAATCCCACTGCCCCGCTCTCTCCCCATAGTCCTGTATCAATCCCCAAACTAATCCCACTGCCCCGCTCTCTCCCCATAGCCCTGTATCAATCCCCAAACTAATCCCACTGCCCCACTCTCTCCCCATAGCCCTGTATCAATTCCCAAACTAATCCCACTGCCCCGCTCTCTCCTCATAGCCCTGTATCAATCCCCAAACTAATCCCACTGCCCCACTCTCTCCCCATACCCCTGTATCAATCCCCAAACTGATCCCACTGCCCCACTCTCTCCCCATAGCCCTGTATCAATCCCCAAACTAATCCCACTGCCCCGCTCTCTCCCCATAGCCCTGTATCAATCCCCAAACTAATCCCACTGCCCCGCTCTCTCCCCATAGCCCTGTATCGATCCCCAAACTAATCCCACTGCCCCGCTCTCTCCCCATAGCCCTGTATCAATCCCCAAACTAATCCCACTGCCCCGCTCTCCCCATAGCCGTGTATCGATCCCCAAACTAATCCCACTGCCCCGCTCTCTCCCCATAGCCCTGTATCAATCCCCAAACTAATCCCACTGCCCCACTCTCTCCCCATAGCCCAGTATCAATCCCCAAACTAATCCCACTGCCCCGCTCTCTCCCCATAGCCCTGTATCAATCCCCAAACTAATCCCACTGCCCCACTATCTCCCCACAGCCCTGTATCGATCCCCAAACTAATCCCACTGCCCCACTCTCTCCCCATAGCCCTGTATCGATCCCCAAACTAATCCCACTGCCCCACTCTCTCCCCATAGCCCTGTATCAATCCCCAAACTAATCCCACTGCCCCGCTCTCTCCCCATAGCCCTGTATCGATCCCCAAACTAATCCCACTGCCCCACTCTCTCCCCATAGCCCTGTATCAATCCCCAAACTAATCCCACTGCCCCACTCTCTCCCCATAGTCCTGTATCAATCCCCAAACTAATCCCACTGCCCCACTCTCTCCCCATAGCCCTGTATCAATCCCCAAACTAATCCCACTGCCCCGCTCTCTCCCCATAGCCCTGTATCGATCCCCAAACTAATCCCACTGCCCCACTCTCTCCCCATAGCCCTGTATCGATCCCCAAACTAATCCCACTGCCCCACTCTCTCCCCATAGCCCTGTATCAATCCCCAAACTAATCCCACTGCCCCACTCTCTCCCCATAGCCCCGTATCGATCCCCAAACTAATCCCACTGCCCCACTCTCTCCCCATAGCCCAGTATCAATCCCCAAACTAATCCCACTGCCCCGCTCTCTCCCCATAGTCCTGTATCAATCCCCAAACTAATCCCACTGCCCCGCTCTCTCCCCATAGCCCTGTATCGATCCCCAAACTAATCCCACTGTCCCACTCTCTCCCCATAGTCCTGTATCAATCCCCAAACTAATCCCACTGCCCCACTCTCTCCCCATAGCCCAGTATCAATCCCCAAACTAATCCCACTGCCCCACTCTCTCCCCATAGTCCTGTATCAATCCCCAAACTAATCCCACTGCCCCACTCTCTCCCCATAGCCCTGTATCAATCCCCAAACTAATCCCACTGCCCCGCTCTCTCCCCATAGCCCTGTATCGATCCCCAAACTAATCCCACTGTCCCACTCTCTCCCCATAGTACTGTATCAATCCCCAAACTAATCCCACTGCCCCACTCTCTCCCCATAGCCCAGTATCAATCCCCAAACTAATCCCACTGCCCCACTCTCTCCCCATAGCCCTGTATCGATCCCCAAACTAATCCCACTGCCCCACTCTCTCCCCATAGCCCTGTATCAATCCCCAAACCAATCCCACCGCCCCACTCTCTCCCCATAGCCCTGTATCGACCCCCAAACTAATCCCACTGCCCCACTCTCTCCCCATAGCCCTGTATCAATCCCCAAACTAATCCCACTGCCCCGCTCTCCCCATAGCCCTGTATCAATCCCCAAACTAATCCCACTGCCCCGCTCTCTCCCCATAGCCCTGTATCAATCCCCAAACTAATCCCACTGCCCCGCTCTCTCCCCATCGCCCTGTATCAATCCCCAAACTAATCCCACTGCCCCGCTCTCTCCCCATAGCCCTGTATCAATCCCCAAACTAATCCCACTGCCCCGCACTCTCCCCATAACCCTGCATCAATCCCAAACTAATCCAACTGCCCCACTCTCTCCCCATAGCCCTGTATCGATCCCCAAACTAATCCCACTGCCCCGCACTCTCCCCATAACCCTGCATCAATCCCAAACTAATCCCACTGCCCCACTCTCTCCCCATAGCCCTGTATCGATCCCCAAACTAATCCCACTGCCCCGCTCTCTCCCCATAGCCCTGGATCGACCCCCAAACTAATCCCACTGCCCCACTCTCTCCCCATAGCCCTGTATCAATCCCCAAACTAATCCCACTGCCCCGCTCTCTCCCCCATAGCCCTGTATCAATCCCCAAACTAATCCCACTGCCCCGCTCTCTCCCCATAGCCCTGTATCAATCCCCAAACTAATCCCACTGCCCCACTCTCTCCCCATAGCCCTGTATCAATCCCCAAACTAATCCCACTGCCCCACTCTCTCCCCATAGCCCTGTATCAATCCCCAAACTAATCCCACTGCCCCGCTCTCTCCCCATAGCCCTGTATCAATCCCCAAACTAATCCCACTGCCCCGCTCTCTCCCCATAGCCCTGTATCGATCCCCAAACTAATCCCACTGCCCCACTCTCTCCCCATAGCCCTGTATCGATCCCCAAACTAATCCCACTGCCCCACTCTCTCCCCATAGCCCTGTATCGATCCCCAAACTAATCCCACTGCCCCACTCTCTCCCCATAGCCCTGTATCGATCCCCAAACTAATCCCACTGCCCCACTCTCTCCCCATAGCCCTGTATCGATCCCCAAACTAATCCCACTGCCCCACTCTCTCCCCATAGCCCTGTATCAATCCCCAAACTAATCCCACTGCCCCGCTCTCTCCCCATAGCCCTGTATCAATCCCCAAACTAATCCCACTGCCCCACTCACTCCCCAGAGCCCTGTATCAATCGCCAAACTAATCCCACTGCCCCGCTCTCTCCCCATAGCCCTGTATCAATCCCCAAACTAATCCCACTGCCCCGCTCTCTCCCCATAGCCCTGTATCAATCCCCAAACTAATCCCACTGCCCCACTCTCTCCCCATAGTCCTGTATCAATCCCCAAACTAATCCCACTGCCCCACTCTCTCCCCATAGCCCTGTATCGATCCCCAAACTAATCCCACTGCCCCGCTCTCTCCCCATAGCCCTGTATCAATCCCCAAACTAATCCCACTGCCCCACTCTCTCCCCATAGCCCTGTATCGATCCCCAAACTAATCCCACTGCCCCGCTCTCTCCCCATAGCCCTGTATCGATCCCCAAACTAATCCCACTGTCCCACTCTCTCCCCATAGTCCTGTATCGATCCCCAAACTAATCCCACTGCCCCGCTCTCTCCCCATAGCCCTGTATCAATCCCCAAACTAATCCCACTGCCCCACTCTCTCCCCATAGCCCTGTTTCAATCCCCAAACTAATCCCACTGCCCCGCTCTCTCCCCACAGCCCTGTATCGATCCCCAAACTAATCCCACTGCCCCGCTCTCTCCCCATAGCCCTGTATCAATCCCCAAACTAATCCCACTGCCCCGCTCTCTCCCCATAGCCCTGTATCGATCCCCAAACTAATCCCACTGCCCCGCTCTCTCCCCATAGCCCTGTATCAATCCCCAAACTAATCCCACTGCCCCACTCTCTCCCCATAGCCCTGTATCAATCCCCAAACTAATCCCACTGCCCCACTCTCTCCCCATAGCCCTGTATCAATCCCCAAACTAATCCCACTGCCCCACTCTCTCCCCATAGCCCTGTATCAATCCCCAAACTAATCCCACTGCCCCACTCTCTCCCCATAGCCCTGTATCAATCCCCAAACTAATCCCACTGCCCCACTCTCTCCCCATAGCCCTGTATCGATCCCCAAACTAATCCCACTGCCCCACTCTCTCCCCATAGCCCTGTATCAATCCCCAAACTAATCCCACTGCCCCACTCTCTCCCCATAGCCCTGTATCAATCCCCAAACTAATCCCACTGCCCCACTCTCTCCCCATAGCCCTGTATCGATCCCCAAACTAATCCCACTGCCCCGCTCTCTCCCCATAGCCCTGTATCGATCCCCAAACTAATCCCACTGCCCCACTCTCTCCCCATAGCCCTGTATCGATCCCCAAACTAATCCCACTGCCCCGCTCTCTCCCCATAGTCCTGTATCAATCCCCAAACGAATCCCACTGCCCCGCTCTCTCCCCATAGTCCTGTATCAATCCCCAAACTAATCCCATTGCCCCACTCTCTCCCCATAGCCCTGTATCAATCCCCAAACTAATCCCACTGCCCCGCTCTCTCCCCATAGACCTGTATCAATCCCCAAACTAATCCCACTGCCCCACTCTCTCCCCATAGCCCTGTATCAATCCCCAAACTAATCCCACTGCCCCGCTCTCTCCCCATAGCCCTGTATCAATCCCCAAACTAATCCCACTGCTCCACTCTCTCCCCATAGCCCTGTATCGATCCCCAAACTAATCCCACTGCCCCACTCTCTCCCCATAGCCCTGTATCAATCCCCAAACTAATCCCACTGCCCCACTCTCTCCCCATAGCCCTGTATCGATCCCCAAACTAATCTCATTGCCCCACTCTCTCCCCATAGCCCTGTATCAATCCCCAAACTAATCCCACTGCCCCACTCTCTCCCCATAGCCCTGTATCGATCCCCAAACTAATCCCACTGCCCCACTCTCTCCCCATAGCCCTGTATCGATCCCCAAACTAATCCCACTGCCCCACTCTCTCCCCATAGCCCTGTATCGATCCCCAAACTAATCCCACTGTCCCACTCTCTCCCCATAGCCCTGTATCGATCCCCAAACTAATCCCACTGCCCCGCTCTCTCCCCATAGCCCTGTATCAATCCCCAAACTAACCCCACTGCCCCGCTCTCTCCCCATAGTCCTGTATCGATCCCCAAACTAACCCCACTGCCCCGCTCTCTCCCCATAGCCCTGTATCGATCCCCAAACTAATCCCACTGCCCCGCTCTCTCCCCATAGCCCTGTATCAATCCCCAAACTAATCCCACTGCCCCACTCTCTCCCCATAGCCCTGTATCGATCCCCAAACTAATCCCACTGCCCCGCTCTCTCCCCATAGCCCTGTATCAATCCCCAAACTAATCCCACTGCCCCACTCTCTCCCCACAGCCCTGTATCAATCCCCAAACTAATCCCACTGCCCCACTCTCTCCCCATAGCCCTGTATCGATCCCCAAACTAATCCCACTGCCCCACTCTCTCCCCATAGTCCTGTATCGATCCCCAAACTAATCCCACTGCCCTGCTCTCTCCCCATAGCCCTGTATCGATCCCCAAACTAATCTCACTGCCCCGCTCTCTCCCCATAGCCCTGTATCAATCCCCAAACTAATCCCACTGACCCCCTCTTTCCCCATAGACCTGTATCAATCCCCAAACTAATCCCACTGCCCCGCTCTCTCCCCATAGCCCTGTATCAATCCCCAAACTAATCCCACTGCCCCACTCTCTCCACATAGCCCTGTATCAATCCCCAAACTAATCCCACTGCCCCGCTCTCTCCCCATAGCCCTGTATCGATCCCCAAACTAATCCCACTGCCCCACTCTCTCCCCATAGCCCTGTATCGATCCCCAAACTAATCCCACTGCCCCACTCTCTCCCCATAGCCCTGTATCGATCCCCAAACTAATCCCACTGTCCCACTCTCTCCCCATAGCCCTGTATCGATCCCCAAACTAATCCCACTGCCCCGCTCTCTCCCCATAGCCCTGTATCAATCCCCAAACTAACCCCACTGCCCCGCTCTCTCCCCATAGTCCTGTATCGATCCCCAAACTAACCCCACTGCCCCGCTCTCTCCCCATAGCCCTGTATCGATCCCCAAACTAATCCCACTGCCCCGCTCTCTCCCCATAGCCCTGTATCAATCCCCAAACTAATCCCACTGCCCCACTCTCTCCCCATAGCCCTGTATCGATCCCCAAACTAATCCCACTGCCCCGCTCTCTCCCCATAGCCCTGTATCAATCCCCAAACTAATCCCACTGCCCCACTCTCTCCCCACAGCCCTGTATCAATCCCCAAACTAATCCCACTGCCCCACTCTCTCCCCATAGCCCTGTATCGATCCCCAAACTAATCCCACTGCCCCACTCTCTCCCCATAGTCCTGTATCGATCCCCAAACTAATCCCACTGCCCTGCTCTCTCCCCATAGCCCTGTATCGATCCCCAAACTAATCTCACTGCCCCGCTCTCTCCCCATAGCCCTGTATCAATCCCCAAACTAATCCCACTGCCCCCCTCTCTCCCCATAGACCTGTATCAATCCCCAAACTAATCCCACTGCCCCGCTCTCTCCCCATAGCCCTGTATCAATCCCCAAACTAATCCCACTGCCCCACTCTCTCCCCATAGCCCTGTATCAATCCCCAAACTAATCCCACTGCCCCGCTCTCTCCCCATAGCCCTGTATCGATCCCCAAACTAATCCCACTGCCCCGCTCTCTCCCCATAGCCCTGTATCGATCCCCAAACTAATCCCACTGCCCCACTCTCTCCCCATCGCCCTGTATCGATCCCCAAACTAATCCCACTGCCCCGCTCTCTCCCCATAGTCCTGTATCGATCCCCAAACTAATCCCACTGCCCCACTCTCTCCCCATAGCCCTGTATCGATCCCCAAACTAATCCCACTGCCCCGCTCTCTCCCCATAGTCCTGTATCGATCCCCAAACTAATCCCACTGCCCCACTCTCTCCCCATAGCCCTGTATCGATCCCCAAACTAATCCCACTGCCCCGCTCTCTCCCCATAGCCCTGTATCGATCCCCAAACTAATCCCACTGCCCCACTCTCTCCCCATAGCCCTGTATCAATCCCCAAACTAATCCCACTGCCCCACTCTCTCCCCATAGCCCTGTATCAATCCCCAAACTAATCCCACTGCCCCACTCTCTCCCCATAGCCCTGTATCAATCCCCAAACTAATCCCACTGCCCCACTCTCTCCCCATAGCCCTGTATCAATCCCCAAACTAATCCCACTGCCCCACTCTCTCCCCATAGCCCTGTATCGATCCCCAAACTAATCCCACTGCCCCACTCTCTCCCCATAGCCCTGTATCAATCCCCAAACTAATCCCACTGCCCCACTCTCTCCCCATAGCCCTGTATCAATCCCCAAACTAATCCCACTGCCCCACTCTCTCCCCATAGCCCTGTATCGATCCCCAAACTAATCCCACTGCCCCACTCTCTCCCCATAGCCCTGTATCGATCCCCAAACTAATCCCACTGCCCCACTCTCTCCCCATAGCCCTGTATCGATCCCCAAACTAATCCCACTGCCCCGCTCTCTCCCCATAGTCCTGTATCAATCCCCAAACTAATCCCACTGCCCCGCTCTCTCCCCATAGTCCTGTATCAATCCCCAAACTAATCCCATTGCCCCACTCTCTCCCCATAGCCCTGTATCAATCCCCAAACTAATCCCACTGCCCCGCTCTCTCCCCATAGACCTGTATCAATCCCCAAACTAATCCCACTGCCCCACTCTCTCCCCATAGCCCTGTATCAATCCCCAAACTAATCCCACTGCCCCGCTCTCTCCCCATAGCCCTGTATCAATCCCCAAACTAATCCCACTGCCCCACTCTCTCCCCATAGCCCTGTATCAATCCCCAAACTAATCCCACTGCCCCACTCTCTCCCCATAGCCCTGTATCGATCCCCAAACTAATCCCACTGCCCCACTCTCTCCCCATAGCCCTGTATCAATCCCCAAACTAATCCCACTGCCCCACTCTCTCCCCATAGCCCTGTATCAATCCCCAAACTAATCCCACTGCCCCACTCTCTCCCCATAGTCCTGTATCAATCCCCAAACTAATCCCACTGCCCCACTCTCTCCCCATAGCCCTGTATCAATCCCCAAACTAATCCCACTGCCCCACTCTCTCCCCATAGCCCTGTATCGATCCCCAAACTAATCCCACTGCCCCACTCTCTCCCCATAGCCCTGTATCAATCCCCAAACTAATCCCACTGCCCCGCTCTCTCCCCATAGTCCTGTATCGATCCCCAAACTAATCCCACTGCCCCACTCTCTCCCCATAGCCCTGTATCGATCCCCAAACTAATCCCACTGCCCCGCTCTCTCCCCATAGCCCTGTATCGATCCCCAAACTAATCCCACTGCCCCGCTCTCTCCCCATAGCCCTGTATCGATCCCCAAACTAATCCCACTGCCCCACTCTCTCCCCATAGCCCTGTATCGATCCCCAAACTAATCCCACTGCCCCGCTCTCTCCCCATAGCCCTGTATCGATCCCCAAACTAATCCCACTGCCCCACTCTCTCCCCATAGCCCTGTATCAATCCCACACTAATCCCACTGCCCCACTCTCTCCCCATAGCCCTGTATCAATCCCCAAACTAATCCCACTGCCCCACTCTCTCCCCATAGCCCTGTATCAATCCCCAAACTAATCCCACTGCCCCACTCTCTCCCCATAGTCCTGTATCAATCCCCAAACTAATCCCACTGCCCCGCTCTCTCCCCATAGCCCTGTATCAATCCCCAAACTAATCCCACTGCCCCGCTCTCTCCCCATAGCCCTGTATCAATCCCCAAACTAATCCCACTGCCCCACTCTCTCCCCATAGTCCTGTATCAATCCCCAAACTAATCCCACTGCCCCGCTCTCTCCCCATAGCCCTGTATCAATCCCCAAACTAATCCCACTGCCCCGCTCTCTCCCCATAGCCCTGTATCAATCCCCAAACTGATCTCACTGCCCCACTCTCTCCCCATCGTCCTGTATCAATCCCCAAACTAATCCCACTGCCCCACTCTCCCCCCATAGCCCTGTATCAATCCCCAAACTAATCCCACTGCCCCGCTCTCTCCCCATAGTCCTGTATCAATCCCCAAACTAATCCCACTGCCCCGCTCTCTCCCCATAGCCCTGTATCAATCCCACACTAATCCCACTGCCCCACTCTCTCCCCATAGCCCTGTATCAATCCCCAAAACTAATCCCACTGCCCCGCGCTCTCCCCATAGCCCTGTATCAATCCCCAAACTAATCCCACTGCCCCGCTCTCTCCCCATAGCCCTGTATCAAACCCCAAACTAATCCCACTGCCCCACTCTCTCCCCATAGCCCTGTATCAATCCCACACTAATCCCACTGCCCCGCTCTCTCCCCATAGCCCTGTATCGATCCCCAAACTAATCCCACTGCCCCGCTCTCCCCCCATAACCCTGTATCAATCCCCAAACTAATCCCACTGCCCCGCTCTCTCCCCATAGCCCTGTATCAAACCCCAAACTAATCCCACTGCCCCACTCTCTCCCCATAGCCCTGTATCAATCCCACACTAATCCCACTGCCCCGCTCTCTCCCCATAGCCCTGTATCGATCCCCAAACTAATCCCACTGCCCCGCTCTCTCCCCATAGCCCTGTATCGATCCCCAAACTAATCCCACTGCCCCGCTCTCCCCCCATAGCCCTGTATCGATCCCCAAACTAATCCCACTGCCCCACTCTCTCCCCATAGCCCTGTATCAATCCCACACTAATCCCACTGCCCCGCGCTCTCCCCATAGCCCTGTATCAATCCCCAAAACTAATCCCACTGCCCCGCGCTCTCCCCATAGCCCTGTATCAATCCCACACTAATCCCACTGCCCCACTCTCTCCCCATAGCCCTGTATCAATCCCCAAACTAATCCCACTGCCCCGCTCTCTCCCCATAGCCCTGTATCAATCCCCAAACTAATCTCACTGCCCCGCTCTCTCCCCATAGCCCTGTATCGATCCCTAAACTAATCCCACTGCCCCACTCTCTCCCCATAGCCCTGTATCGATCCCCAAACTAACCCCCCTGCCCCGCTCTCTCCCCATAGCCCTGTATCGATCCCCAAACTAACCCCCCTGCCCCGCTCTCTCCCCATAGCCCTGTATCAATCCCCAAACTAAACCCCCTGCCCCGCTCTCTCCCCATAGCCCTGTATCGATCCCCAAACTAACCCCCCTGCCCCGCTCTCTCCCCATAGCCCTGTATCGATCCCCAAACTAATCCCACTGCCCCGCTCTCTCCCCATAGCCCTGTATCAATCCCCAAACTAATCCCACTGCCCCGCTCTCTCCCCATAGCCCTGTATCGATCCCCAAACTAATCCCACTGCCCCGCTCTCTCCCCATAGCCCTGTATCAATCCCCAAACTAATCTCACTGCCCCGCTCTCTCCCCATAGCCCTGTATCAATCCCCAAACTAATCCCACTGCCCCGCTCTCTCCCCATAGTCCTGTATCGATCCCCAAACTAATCCCACTGCCTCACTCTCTCCCCATAGCCCTGTATCGATCCCCAAACTAATCCCACTGCCCCACTCTCTCCCCATAGCCCTGTATCAATCCCCAAACTAATCCCACTGCCCCACTCTCTCCCCATAGCCCTGTATCAATCCCCAAACTAATCCCACTGCCCCACTCTCTCCCCATAGCCCTGTATCAATCCCCAAACTAATCCCACTGCCCCGCTCTCTCCCCATAGCCCTGTATCAATCCCCAAACTAATCCCACTGCCCCACTCTCTCCCCATAGCCCTGTATCAATCCCCAAACTAACCCCCCTGCCCCACTCTCTCCCCATAGCCCTGTATCAATCCCCAAACTAATCCCACTGCCCCACTCTCTCCCCATAGCCCTGTATCAATCCCCAAACTAATCCCACTGCCCCGCTCTCTCCCCATAGCCCTGTATCGATCCCCAAACTAATCCCACTGCCCCACTCTCTCCCCATAGCCCTGTATCAATCCCCAAACTAATCACACTGCCCCACTCTCTCCCCATAGCCCTGTATCGATCCCCAAACTAATCCCACTGCCCCACTCTCTCCCCATAGCCCTGTATCGATCCCCAAACTAATCCCACTGCCCCACTCTCTCCCCATAGCCCTGTATCAATCCCCAAACTAATCCCACTGCCCCACTCTCTCCCCATAGCCCTGTATCGATCCCCAAACTAATCCCACTGCCCCGCTCTCTCCCCATAGTCCTGTATCAATCCCCAAACTAATCACACTGCCCCACTCTCTCCCCATAGCCCTGTATCGATCCCCAAACTAATCACACTGCCCCGCTCTCTCCCCATAGTCCTGTATCAATCCCCAAACTAATCACACTGCCCCACTCTCTCCCCATAGCCCTGTATCGATCCCCAAACTAATCCCACTGCCCCACTCTCTCCCCATAGCCCTGTATCGATCCCCAAACTAATCCCACTGCCCCACTCTCTCCCCATAGCCCTGTATCGATCCCCAAACTAATCCCACTGCCCCACTCTCTCCCCATAGCCCTGTATCAATCCCCAAACTAATCCCACTGCCCCGCTCTCTCCCCATAGCCCTGTATCAATCCCAAACTAATCCCACTGCCCCGCTCTCTCCCCATAGCCCTGTATCAATCCCCAAACTAATCCCACTGCCCCACTCTCTCCCCATAGCCCTGTATCAATCCCCAAACTAATCCCACTGCCCCGCTCTCTCCCCATAGCCCTGTATCAATCCCCAAACTAATCCCACTGCCCCACTCTCTCCCCATAGCCCTGTATCAATCCCCAAACTAATCCCACTGCCCCGCACTCTCCCCATAGCCCTGTATCAATCCCAAACTAATCCCACTGCCCCGCTCTCTCCCCATAGCCCTGTATCAATCCCCAAACTAATCCCACTGCCCCACTCTCTCCCCATAGCCCTGTATCAATCCCCAAACTAATCCCACTGCCCCGCTCTCTCCCCATAGTCCTGTATCGATCCCCAAACTAACCCCCCTGCCCCGCTCTCTCCCCATAGCCCTGTATCAATCCCCAAACTAACCCCCCTGCCCCGCTCTCTCCCCATAGCCCTGTATCAATCCCCAAACTAATCCCACTGCCCCACTCTCTCCCCATAGCCCTGTATCGATCCCCAAACTAATCCCACTGCCCCGCTCTCTCCCCATAGCCCTGTATCGATCCCCAAACTAATCCCACTGCCCCGCTCTCTCCCCATAGCCCTGTATCGATCCCCAAACTAATCCCACTGCCCCGCTCTCTCCCCATAGCCCTGTATCGATCCCCAAACTAATCCCACTGCCCCGCACTCTCCCCATAGCCCTGTATCAATCCCCAAACTAATCCCACTGCCCCACTCTCTCCCCATAGTCCTGTATCAATCCCCAAACTAATCCCACTGCCCCACTCTCTCCCCATAGCCCTGTATCAATCCCCAAACTAATCCCACTGCCCCACTCTCTCCCCATAGTCCTGTATCAATCCCCAAACTAATCCCACTGCCCCGCACTCTCCCCATAGCCCTGTATCAATCCCCAAACTAATCCCACTGCCCCACTCTCTCCCCATAGTCCTGTATCAATCCCCAAACTAATCCCACTGCCCCGCTCTCTCCCCATAGCCCTGTATCGATCCCCAAACTAATCCCACTGCCCCACTCTCTCCCCATAGCCCTGTATCGATCCCCAAACTAATCCCACTGCCCCGCTCTCTCCCCATAGCCCTGTATCAATCCCCAAACTAATCCCACTGCCCCACTCTCTCCCCATAGCCCTGTATCAATCCCCAAACTAATCCCACTGCCCCGCTCTCTCCCCATAGCCCTGTATCAATCCCCAAACTAATCCCACTGCCCCACTCTCTCCCCATAGCCCTGTATCGATCCCCAAACTAATCCCACTGCCCCGCTCTCTCCCCATAGCCCTGTATCAATCCCCAAACTAATCCCACTGCCCCACTCTCTCCCCATAGCCCTGTATCAATCCCCAAACTAATCCCACTGCCCCGCTCTCTCCCCATAGCCCTGTATCAATCCCCAAACTAATCCCACTGCCCCGCTCTCTCCCCATAGCCCTGTATCGATCCCCAAACTAATCCCACTGCCCCACTCTCTCCCCATAGCCCTGTATCAATCCCCAAACTAATCCCACTGCCCCACTCTCTCCCCATAGTCCTGAAACGATCCCCAAACTAATCCCACTGCCCCGCTCTCTCCCCATAGTCCTGTATCGATCCCCAAACTAATCCCACTGCCCCACTCTCTCCCCATAGTCCTGTATCGATCCCCAAACTAATCCCACTGCCCCACTCTCTCCCCATAGTCCTGAAACGATCCCCAAACTAATCCCACTGCCCCGCTCTCTCCCCATAGCCCTGTATCAATCCCCAAACTAATCCCCCTGCCCCGCTCTCTCCCCACAGCCCTGTATCAATCCCCAAACTAATCCCACTGCCCCACTCTCTCCCCATAGCCCTGTATCGATCCCCAAACTAATCCCACTGCCCCACTCTCTCCCCATAGCCCTGTATCGATCCCCAAACTAATCCCACTGCCCCACTCTCTCCCCATAGCCCTGTATCGATCCCCAAACTAATCCCACTGCCCCACTCTCTCCCCATAGCCCTGTATCGATCCCCAAACTAATCCCACTGCCCCGCTCTCCCCATAGCCCTGTATCGATCCCCAAACTAATCCCACTGCCCCGCTCTCTCCCCATAGCCCTGTATCGATCCCCAAACTAATCCCACTGCCCCGCTCTCCCCATAGCCCTGTATCGATCCCCAAACTAATCCCACTGCCCCGCTCTCCCCATAGCCCTGTATCGATCCCCAAACTAATCCCACTGCCCCACTCTCTCCCCATAGCCCTGTATCGAACCCCAAACTAATCCCACTGCCCCGCTCTCCCCATAGCCCTGTATCGATCCCCAAACTAATCCCACTGCCCCACTCTCTCCCCATAGCCCTGTATCGATCCCCAAACTAATCCCACTGCCCCGCTCTCCCCATAGCCCTGTATCGATCCCCAATCTAATCCCACTGCCCCGCTCTCCCCATAGCCCTGTATCGATCCCCAAACTAATCCCACTGCCCCGCTCTCTCCCCATAGCCCTGTATCAATCCCAAACTAATCCCACTGCCCCACTCTCTCCCCATAGCCCTGTATCGATCCCCAAACTAATCTCACTGCCCCACTCTCTCCCCATAGCCCTGTATCAATCCCCAAACTAATCCCACTGCCCCGCTCTCTCCCCATAGTCCTGTATCAATCCCCAAACTAATCCCACTGCCCCGCTCTCTCCCCATAGCCCTGTATCAATCCCCAAACTACTCCCACTGCCCCACTCTCTCCCCATAGCCCTGTATCAATCCCCAAACTAATCTCACTGCCCTGCTCTCTCCCCATAGCCCTGTATCAATCCCCAAACTAATCCCACTGCCCCACTCTCTCCCCATAGCCCTGTATCAATCCCCAAACTAATCCCACTGCCCCACTCTCTCCCCATTGCCCTGTATCAATCCCCAAACTAATCCCACTGCCCCGCTCTCTCCCCATAGCCCTGTATCAATCCCCAAACTAATCCCACTGCCCTGCTCTCTCCCCATAGCCCTGTATCAATCCCCAAACTAATCCCACTGCCCTGCTCTCTCCCCATAGCCCTGTATCAATCCCCAAACTAATCTCACTGCCCCGCTCTCTCCCCATAGCCCTGTATCAATCCCCAAACTAATCCCACTGCCCCGCTCTCTCCCCATAGCCCTGTATCAATCTCAAACTAATCCCACTGCCCCGCTCTCTCCCCATAGCCCTGTATCAATCTCAAACTAATCCCACTGCCCCGCTCTCTCCCCATAGCCCTGTATCAATCCCCAAACTAATCCCACTGCCCCACTCTCTCCCCATAGCCCTGTATCGATCCCCAAACTAATCCCACTGCCCCGCTCTCTCCCCATAGCCCTGTATCGATCCCCAAACTAATCCCACTGCCCCACTCTCTCCCCATAGCCCTGTATCAATCCCCAAACTAATCCCACTGCCCCGCTCTCTCCCCATAGTCCTGTATCAATCCCCAAACTAATCCCACTGCCCCACTCTCTCCCCATAGCCCTGTATCGATCCCCAAACTAATCCCACTGCCCCACTCTCTCCCCATCGTCCTGTATCAATCCCCAAACTAATCCCACTGCCCCGCTCTCTCCCCATAGTCCTGTATCAATCCCCAAACTAATCCCACTGCCCCACTCTCTCCCCATAGCCCTGTATCGATCCCCAAACTAATCCCACTGCCCCACTCTCTCCCCATCGTCCTGTATCAATCCCCAAACTAATCCCACTGCCCCGCTCTCTCCCCATAGTCCTGTATCGATCCCCAAACTAATCCCACTGCCCCACTCTCTCCCCATAGTCCTGTATCAATCCCCAAACTAATCCCACTGCCCCGCTCTCTCCCCATAGCCCTGTATCAATCCCCAAACTAATCCCACTGCCCCGCTCTCTCCCCATAGCCCTGTATCAATCCCCAAACTAATCCCACTGCCCCACTCTCTCCCCATAGCCCTGTATCAATCCCCAAACTAATCCCACTGCCCCGCTCTCTCCCCATAGCCCTGTATCGATCCCCAAACTAATCCCACTGCCCCGCTCTCTCCCCATAGCCCTGTATCGATCCCCAAACTAATCCCACTGCCCCGCTCTCTCCCCATAGCCCTGTATCAATCCCCAAACTAATCCCACTGCCCCACTCTCTCCCCATAGCCCTGTATCGATCCCCAAACTAATCCCACTGCCCCGCTCTCTCCCCATAGTCCTGTATCGATCCCCAAACTAATCCCACTGCCCCACTCTCTCCCCATAGCCCTGTATCAATCCCCAAACTAATCCCACTGCCCCGCTCTCTCCCCATAGTCCTGTATCAATCCCCAAACTAATCCCACTGCCCCGCTCTCTCCCCATAGCCCTGTATCAATCCCCAAACTAATCCCACTGCCCCGCTCTCTCCCCATAGCCCTGTATCAATCCCCAAACTAATCCCACTGCCCCGCTCTCTCCCCATAGCCCTGTATCAATCCCCAAACTAATCCCACTGCCCCGCTCTCTCCCCATAGCCCTGTATTAATCCCCAAACTAATCCCACTGCCCCGCTCTCTCCCCATAGCCCTGTATCAATCCCCAAACTAATCCCACTGCCCCGCTCTCTCCCCATAGTCCCGCATCGATCCCCAAACTAATCCCACTGCCCCGCTCTCTCCCCATAGCCCTGTATCGATCCCCAAACTAATCCCACTGCCCCGCTCTCTCCCCATAGCCCTGTATTAATCCCCAAACTAATCCCACTGCCCCGCTCTCTCCCCATAGTCCTGTATCAATCCCCAAACTAATCCCACTGCCCCGCTCTCTCCCCATAGCCCTGTATTAATCCCCAAACTAATCCCACTGCCCCACTCTCTCCCCATAGTCCTGTATCGATCCCCAAACTAATCCCACTGCCCCACTCTCTCCCCATAGCCCTGTATCGATCCCCAAACTAATCCCACTGCCCCGCTCTCTCCCCATAGCCCTGTATCAATCCCCAAACTAATCCCACTGCCCCACTCTCTCCCCATAGCCCTGTATCAATCCCCAAACTAATCCCACTGCCCCACTCTCTCCCCATAGCCCCGTATCAATCCCCAAACTAATCCCACTGCCCCGCTCTCTCCCCATAGCCCTGTATCAATCCCCAAACTAATCCCACTGCCCCACTCTCTCCCCATAGTCCTGTATCAATCCCCAAACTAATCCCACTGCCCCACTCTCTCCCCATAGCCCTGTATCAATCCCCAAACTAATCCCACTGCCCCACTCTCTCCCCATAGCCCTGTATCAATCCCCAAACTAATCTCACTGCCCCACTCTCTCCCCATAGCCCTGTATCAATCCCCAAACTAATCCCACTGCCCCGCTCTCTCCCCATAGCCCTGTATCGATCCCCAAACTAATCTCACTGCCCCACTCTCTCCCCATAGCCCTGTATCAATCCCCAAACTAATCCCACTGCCCCACTCTCTCCCCATAGCCCTGTATCAATCCCCAAACTAATCCCACTGCCCCACTCTCTCCCCATAGCCCTGTATCAATCCCCAAACTAATCCCACTGCCCCACTCTCTCCCCATAGCCCTGTATCAATCCCCAAACTAATCCCACTGCCCCACTCTCTCCCCATAGCCCTGTATCAATCCCCAAACTAATCCCACTGCCCCACTCTCTCCCCATAGCCCCGTATCAATCCCCAAACTAATCCCACTGCCCCGCTCTCTCCCCATAGCCCTGTATCAATCCCCAAACTAATCCCACTGCCCCACTCTCTCCCCATAGTCCTGTATCAATCCCCAAACTAATCCCACTGCCCCACTCTCTCCCCATAGCCCTGTATCAATCCCCAAACTAATCCCACTGCCCCACTCTCTCCCCATAGCCCTGTATCAATCCCCAAACTAATCTCACTGCCCCACTCTCTCCCCATAGCCCTGTATCAATCCCCAAACTAATCCCACTGCCCCGCTCTCTCCCCATAGCCCTGTATCGATCCCCAAACTAATCTCACTGCCCCACTCTCTCCCCATAGCCCTGTATCAATCCCCAAACTAATCCCACTGCCCCACTCTCTCCCCATAGCCCTGTATCAATCCCCAAACTAATCCCACTGCCCCACTCTCTCCCCATAGCCCTGTATCAATCCCCAAACTAATCCCACTGCCCCACTCTCTCCCCATAGCCCTGTATCAATCCCCAAACTAATCCCACTGCCCTGCTCTCTCCCCATAGTCCTGTATCAATCCCCAAACTAATCCCACTGCCCCACTCTCTCCCCATAGTCCTGTATCAATCCCCAAACTAATCCCACTGCCCCGCTCTCTCCCCATAGCCTTGTATCAATCCCCAAACTAACCCCACTGCCCCTCTCTCTCCCCATAGCCCTGTATCAATCCCCAAACTAATCCCACTGCCCCGCTCTCTCCCCATAGCCCTGTATTAATCCCCAAACTAATCCCACTGCCCCACTCTCTCCCCATAGTCCTGTATCGATCCCCAAACTAATCCCACTGCCCCACTCTCTCCCCATAGCCCTGTATCGATCCCCAAACTAATCCCACTGCCCCGCTCTCTCCCCATAGCCCTGTATCAATCCCCAAACTAATCCCACTGGCCCACTCTCTCCCCATAGCCCTGTATCAATCCCCAAACTAATCCCACTGCCCCACTCTCTCCCCATAGCCCCGTATCAATCCCCAAACTAATCCCACTGCCCCGCTCTCTCCCCATAGCCCTGTATCAATCCCCAAACTAATCCCACTGCCCCACTCTCTCCCCATAGTCCTGTATCAATCCCCAAACTAATCCCACTGCCCCACTCTCTCCCCATAGCCCTGTATCAATCCCCAAACTAATCCCACTGCCCCACTCTCTCCCCATAGCCCTGTATCAATCCCCAAACTAATCTCACTGCCCCACTCTCTCCCCATAGCCCTGTATCAATCCCCAAACTAATCCCACTGCCCCGCTCTCTCCCCATAGCCCTGTATCGATCCCCAAACTAATCTCACTGCCCCACTCTCTCCCCATAGCCCTGTATCAATCCCCAAACTAATCCCACTGCCCCACTCTCTCCCCATAGCCCTGTATCAATCCCCAAACTAATCCCACTGCCCCACTCTCTCCCCATAGCCCTGTATCAATCCCCAAACTAATCCCACTGCCCCACTCTCTCCCCATAGCCCTGTATCAATCCCCAAACTAATCCCACTGCCCCGCTCTCTCCCCCATAGCCCTGTATCAATCCCCAAACTAATCCCACTGCCCCACTCTCTCCCCATAGCCCTGTATCAATCCCCAAACTAATCCCACTGCCCCACTCTCTCCCCATAGCCCTGTATCAATCCCCAAACTAATCCCACTGCCCCACTCTCTCCCCATAGCCCTGTATCAATCCCCAAACTAATCCCACTGCCCCACTCTCTCCCCATAGCCCTGTATCAATCCCCAAACTAATCCCACTGCCCCACTCTCTCCCCATAGCCCTGTATCAATCCCCAAACTAATCCCACTGCCCCACTCTCTCCCCATAGCCCTGTATCAATCCCCAAACTAATCCCACTGCCCCACTCTCTCCCCATAGTCCTGTATCAATCCCCAAACTAATCCCACTGCCCCACTCTCTCCCCATAGCCCTGTATCAATCCCCAAACTAATCCCACTGCCCCGCTCTCTCCCCATAGCCCTGTATCGATCCCCAAACTAATCCCACTGCCCCGCTCTCTCCCCATAGCCCTGTATCAATCCCCAAACTAATCCCACTGCCCCACTCTCTCCCCATAGCCCTGTATCGATCCCCAAACTAATCCCACTGCCCCACTCTCTCCCCATAGCCCTGTATCGATCCCCAAACTAACCCCACTGCCCCACTCTATCCCCATAGCCCTGTATCAATCCCCAAACTAATCCCACTGCCCCGCTCTCTCCCCATAGTCCTGTATCGATCCCCAAACTAATCCCACTGCCCCACTCTCTCCCCATAGCCCTGTATCAATCCCCAAACTAATCCCACTGCCCCACTCTCTCCCCATAGCCCTGTATCAATCCCCAAACTAATCCCACTGCCCCACTCTCTCCCCATAGCCCTGTATCAATCCCCAAACTAATCCCACTGCCCCACTCTCTCCCCATAGCCCTGTATCAATCCCCAAACTAATCCCACTGCCCCGCTCTCTCCCCATTGCCCTGTATCAATCCCCAAACTAATCCCACTGCCCCACTCTCTCCCCATAGCCCTGTATCAATCCCCAAACTAATCCCACTGCCCCGCTCTCTCCCCATAGCCCTGTATCAATCCCCAAACTAATCCCACTGCCCCGCTCTCTCCCCATAGTCCTGTATCGATCCCCAAACTAATCCCACTGCCCCACTCTCTCCCCAGAGCCCTGTATCGATCCCCAAACTAATCCCACTGCCCCACTCTCTCCCCATAGCCCTGTATCAATCCCCAAACTAATCCCACTGCCCCGCTCTCTCCCCATAGTCCTGAAACGATCCCCAAACTAATCCCACTGCCCCACTCTCTCCCCATAGCCCTGTATCAATCCCCAAACTAATCCCACTGCCCCGCTCTCTCCCCATAGCCCTGTATCAATCCCCAAACTAATCCCACTGCCCCGCTCTCTCCCCATAGCCCTGTATCAATCCCCAAACTAATCCCACTGCCCCGCTCTCTCCCCATAGTCCTGTATCAATCCCCAAACTAATCCCACTGCCCCGCTCTCTCCCCATAGCCCTGTATCAATCCCCAAACTAATCCCACTGCCCCACTCTCTCCCCATAGCCCTGTATCAATCCCCAAACTAATCCCACTGCCCCGCTCTCTCCCCATAGTCCTGTATCAATCCCCAAACTAATCCCACTGCCCCGCTCTCTCCCCATAGCCCTGTATCAATCCCCAAACTAATCCCACTGCCCCGCTCTCTCCCCATAGCCCTGTATCAATCCCCAAACTAATCCCACTGCCCCGCTCTCTCCCCATAGCCCTGTATCAATCCCCAAACTAATCCCACTGCCCCACTCTCTCCCCATAGCCCTGTATCAATCCCCAAACTAATCCCACTGCCCCACTCTCTCCCCATAGTCCTGTATCAATCCCCAAACTAATCTCACTGCCCCGCTCTCTCCCCATAGTCCTGTATCAATCCCCAAACTAATCTCACTGCCCCGCTCTCTCCCCATAACCCTGTATCGATCCCCAAACTAATCCCACTGCCCCACTCTCTCCCCATAGCCCTGTATCAATCCCCAAACTAATCCCACTGCCCCACTCTCTCCCCATAGTCCTGTATCAATCCCCAAACTAATCCCACTGCCCCGCTCTCTCCCCATAGCCCTGTATCAATCCCAAACTAATCCCACTGCCCCGCTCTCTCCCCATAGCCCTGTATCAATCCCCAAACTAATCCCACTGCCCCACTCTCTCCCCATAGCCCTGTATCAATCCCCAAACTAATCCCACTGCCCCACTCTCTCCCCATAGTCCTGTATCAATCCCCAAACTAATCCCACTGCCCCACTCTCTCCCCATAGCCCTGTATCAATCCCCAAACTAATCCCACTGCCCCGCTCTCTCCCCATAGCCCTGTATCAATCCCCAAACTAATCCCACTGCCCCGCTCTCTCCCCATAGTCCTGTATCGATCCCCAAACTAATCCCACTGCCCCACTCTCTCCCCAGAGCCCTGTATCGATCCCCAAACTAATCCCACTGACCCACTCTCTCCCCATAGCCCTGTATCAATCCCCAAACTAATCCCACTGCCCCACTCTCTCCCCATAGCCCTGCATCAATCCCCAAACTAATCTCACTGCCCCACTCTCTCCCCATAGCCCTGTATCAATCCCCAAACTAATCCCACTGCCCCGCTCTCTCCCCATAGCCCTGTATCAATCCCCAAACTAATCCCACTGCCCCACTCTCTCCCCATAGCCCTGTATCAATCCCCAAACTAATCCCACTGCCCCGCTCTCTCCCCATAGTCCTGTATCAATCCCCAAACTAATCCCACTGCCCCGCTCTCTCCCCATAGCCCTGTATCAATCCCCAAACTAATCCCACTGCCCCACTCTCTCCCCATAGCCCTGTATCAATCCCCAAACTAATCTCACTGCCCCACTCTCTCCCCATAGCACTGTATCAATCCCCAAACTAATCCCACTGCCCCACTCTCTCCCCATAGTCCTGTATCGATCCCCAAACTAATCCCACTGCCCCGCTCTCTCCCCATAGTCCTGTATCGATCCCCAAACTAATCCCACTGCCCCGCTCTCTCCCCATAGCCCTGTATCAATCCCCAAACTAATCCCACTGCCCCGCTCTCTCCCCATAGTCCTGTATCGATCCCCAAACTAATCCCACTGCCCCGCTCTCTCCCCATAGTCCTGTATCAATCCCCAAACTAATCCCACTGCCCCACTCTCTCCCCATAGTCCTGTATCGATCCCCAAACTAATCCCACTGCCCCACTCTCTCCCCATAGCCCTGTATTAATCCCCAAACTAATCCCACTGCCCCGCTCTCTCCCCATAGCCCTGTATCAATCCCCAAACTAATCCCACTGCCCAGCTCTCTCCCCATAGCCCTGTATCAATCCCCAAACTAATCCCACTGCCCCGCTCTCTCCCCATAGCCCTGTATCAATCCCCAAACTAATCCCACTGCCCCACTCTCTCCCCATAGCCCTGTATCAATCCCCAAACTAATCCCACTGCCCCACTCTCTCCCCATAGTCCTGTATCAATCCCTAAACTAATCCCACTGCCCCGCTCTCTCCCCATAGTCCTGTATCGATCCCCAAACTAATCCCACTGCCCCGCTCTCTCCCCATAGCCCTGTATCAATCCCCAAACTAATCCCACTGCCCCGCTCTCTCCCCATAGTCCTGTATCGATCCCCAAACTAATCCCACTGCCCCACTCTCTCCCCATAGCCCTGTATCGATCCCCAAACTAATCCCACTGCCCCGCTCTCTCACCATAGCCCTGTATCGATCCCCAAACTAATCCCACTGCCCCACTCTCTCCCCATAGTCCTGTATCGATCCCCAAACTAATCCCACTGCCCCGCTCTCTCCCCATAGCCCTGTATCAATCCCCAAACTAATCCCACTGCCCCGCTCTCTCCCCATAGCCCTGTATCAATCCCCAAACTAATCCCACTGCCCCACTCTCTCCCCATAGCCCTGTATCGATCCCCAAACTAATCCCACTGCCCCACTCTCTCCCCATAGCCCTGTATCGATCCCCAAACTAATCCCACTGCCCCGCTCTCTCCCCATAGCCCTGTATCGATCCCCAAACTAATCCCACTGCCCCGCTCTCTCCCCATAGCCCTGTATCAATTCCCAAACTAATCCCACTGCCCCGCTCTCTCCCCATAGCCCTGTATCAATCCCCAAACTAATCTCACTGCCCCACTCTCTCCCCATAGCCCTGTATCAATCCCCAAACTAATCTCACTGCCCTGCTCTCTCCCCATAGCCCTGTATCAATCCCCAAACTAATCCCACTGCCCCGCTCTCTCCCCATAGCCCTGTATCAATCCCCAAACTAATCTCACTGCCCTGCTCTCTCCCCATAGCCCTGTATCAATCCCCAAACTAATCCCACTGCCCCGCTCTCTCCCCATAGCCCTGTATCAATCCCCAAACTAATCCCACTGCCCCGCTCTCTCCCCATAGCCCTGTATCAATCCCCAAACTAATCCCACTGCCCCACTCTCTCCCCATAGCCCTGTATCAATCCCCAAACTAATCCCACTGCCCCACTCTCTCCCCATAGCCCTGTATCGATCCCCAAACTAATCCCACTGCCCCACTCTCTCCCCATAGTCCTGTATCAATCCCCAAACTAATCCCACTGCCCCACTCTCTCCCCATAGTCCTGTATCAATCCCCAAACTAATCCCACTGCCCCACTCTCTCCCCATAGCCCTGTATCAATCCCCAAACTAATCCCACTGCCCCACTCTCTCCCCATAGCCCTGTATCGATCCCCAAACTAATCCCACTGCCCCGCTCTCTCCCCATAGTCCTGTATCAATCCCCAAACTAATCCCACTGCCCCACTCTCTCCCCATAGCCCTGTATCGATCCCCAAACTAATCCCACTGCCCCACTCTCTCCCCATAGCCCTGTATCAATCCCCAAACTAATCCCACTGCCCCGCTCTCTCCCCATAGCCCTGTAGCAATCCCCAAAATAATCCCACTGCCCCACTCTCTCCCCATAGTCCTGTATCAATCCCCAAACTAATCCCACTGCCCCACTCTCTCCCCATAGCCCTGTATCAATCCCCAAACTAATCCCACTGCCCCGCTCTCTCCCCATAGCCCTGTATCGATCCCCAAACTAATCCCACTGCCCCGCTCTCTCCCCATAGCCCTGTATCAATCCCCAAACTAATCCCACTGCCCCACTCTCTCCCCATAGCCCTGTATCGATCCCCAAACTAATCCCACTGCCCCGCTCTCTCCCCATAGCCCTGTATCCATCCCAAAACTAATCCCACTGCCCCGCTCTCTCCCCATAGCCCTGTATCAATCCCCAAACTAATCCCACTGCCCCGCTCTCTCCCCATAGCCCTGTATCAATCCCCAAACTAATCCCACTGCCCCGATCTCTCCCCATAGCCCTGTATCAATCCCCAAACTAATCCCACTGCCCCGCTCTCTCCCCATAGCCCTGTATCAATCCCCAAACTAATCCCACTGCCCCGCTCTCTCCCCATAGTCCTGTATCGATCCCCAAACTAATCCCACTGCCCCGCTCTCTCCCCATAGCCCTGTATCAATCCCCAAACTAATCCCACTGCCCCGCTCTCTCCCCATAGTCCTGTATCGATCCCCAAACTAATCCCACTGCCCCACTCTCTCCCCATAGTCCTGTATCGATCCCCAAACTAATCCCACCGCCCCGCATTCTCCCCATAGTCCTGTATCGATCCCCAAACTAATCCCACTGCCCCGCTCTCTCCCCATAGCCCTGTATCAATCCCCAAACTAATCCCACTGCCCCACTCTCTCCCCATAGCCCTATATCAATCCCCAAACTAATCCCACTGCCCCACTCTCTCCCCATAGCCCTGTATCGATCCCCAAACTAATCCCACTGCCCCACTCTCTCCCCATCGCCCTGTATCGATCCCCAAACTAATCCCACTGCCCCACTCTCTCCCCATAGCCCTGTATCAATCCCCAAACTAATCCCACTGCCCCGCTCTCACCCCATAGCCCTGTATCAATCCCCAAACTAACCCCACTGGCCCACTCTCTCCCCATAGCCCTGTATCGATCCCCAAACTAATCCCACTGCCCCGCTCTCTCCCCATAGCCCTGTATCAATCCCCAAACTAATCCCACTGACCCACTCTCTCCCCATAGTCCTGTATCGATCCCCAAACTAACCCCACTGCCCCACTCTCTCCCCATAGCCCTGTATCGATCCCCAAACTAACCCCACTGCCCCGCTCTCTCCCCATAGCCCTGTATCGATCCCCAAACTAATCCCACTGCCCCGCTCTCTCCCCATAGCCCTGTATCAATCCCCAAACTAATCCCACTGCCCCACTCTCTCCCCATAGCCCTGTATCGATCCCCAAACTAATCCCACTGCCCCACTCTCCCCCCATAGCCCTGTATCGATCCCCAAACTAATCCCACTGCCCCACTCTCTCCCCATAGCCCTGTATCGATCCCCAAACTAATCCCACTGCCCCACTCTCTCCCCATAGCCCTGTATCAATCCCCAAACTAATCCCACTGCCCCACTCTCCCCCCATAGCCCTGTATCAATCCCCAAACTAATCTCACTGCCCCGCTCTCTCCCCATGGTCCTGTATCGATCCCCAAACTAATCCCACTGCCCCACTCTCTCCCCATAGCCCTGTATCAATCCCCAAACTAATCCCACTGCCCCACTCTCTCCCCATAGCCCTGTATCAATCCCCAAACTAATCCCACTGCCCCGCTCTCTCCCCATAGTCCTGTATCAATCCCCAAACTAATCCCACTGCCCCACTCTCTCCCCATAGCCCTGTATCAATCCCCAAACTAATCCCACTGCCCCGCTCTCTCCCCATAGCCCTGTATCAATCCCCAAACTAATCCCACTGCCCCAATCTCTCCCCATAGCCCTGTATCAATCCCCAAACTAATCCCACTGCCCCGCTCCCTCCCCATAGCCCTGTGTCAATCCCCAAACTAATCCCACTGCCCCACTCTCTCCCCATAGCCCTGTATCGATCCCCAAACTAATCCCACTGCCCCGCTCTCTCCCCATAGCCCTGTATCAATCCCCAAACTAATCCCACTGCCCCACTCTCTCCCCATATCCCTGTATCAATCCCCAAACTAATCCCACTGCCCCACTCTCTCCCCATAGCTCTGTATCAATCCCCAAACTAATCGCACTGCCCCACTCTCTCCCCATAGCCCTGTATCAATCCCCAAACTAATCCCACTGTCCCACTCTCTCCCCATAGCCCGGTATCAATCCCCAAACTAATCCCACTGCCCCACTCTCTCCCCACAGCCCTGTATCGATCACCAAACTAATCCCACTGCCCCACTCTCTCCCCATAGCCCTGTATCGATCCCCAAACTAATCCCACTGCCCCACTCTCTCCCCATAGCCCTGTATCGATCCCTAAACTAATCCCACTGCCCCGCTCTCTCGCCATAGCCCTGTATCAATCCCCAAACTAATCCCACTGCCCCTGCTCTCTCCCCATAGCCCTGTATCAATCCCCAAACTAATCCCACTGCCCCGCTGTCTCCCCATAGCCCTGTATCAATCCCCAAACTAATCCCACTGCCCCGCTCTCTCCCCATATCCCTGTATCAATCCCCAAACTAATCCCACTGCCCCGCTCTCTCCCCATAGCCCTGTATCAATCCCCAAACTAATCCCACTGCCCCTGCTCTCTCCCCATATCCCTGTATCAATCCCCAAACTAATCCCACTGCCCCACTCTCTCCCCATAGCCCTGTATCAATCCCCAAACTAATCCCACTGCCCCCGCTCTCTCCCCATAGCCCTGTATCAATCCCCAAACTAATCCCACTGCCCCGCTCTCTCCCCATAACCCTGTATCAATCCCCAAACTAATCCCACTGCCCCCGCTCTCTCCCCATAGCCCTGTATCAATCCCCAAACTAATCCCACTGCCCCGCTCTCTCCCCATAGCCCTGTATCAATCCCCAAACTAATCCCACTGCCCCTGCTCTCTCCCCATAGCCCTGTATCAATCCCCAAACTAATCCCACTGCCCCACTCTCTCCCCATAGCCCTGTATCAATCCCCAAACTAATCCCACTGCCCCCGCTCTCTCCCCATAGCCCTGTATCAATCCCCAAACTAATCCCACTGCCCCACTCTCTCCCCATAGCCCTGTATCAATCCCCAAACTAATCCCACTGCCCCCGCTCTCTCCCCATAGCCCTGTATCAATCCCCAAACTAATCCCACTGCCCCACTCTCTCCCCAGAGTCCAGTATCAATCTCCAAACTAATCCCACTGCCCCGCTCTCTCCCCAGAGTCCAGTATCAATCCCCAAACTAATCCCACTGCCCCGCTCTCTCCCCATAGCCCTGTATCAATCCTCAAACTAATCCCACTGCCCCACTCTCTCCCCAGAGTCCTGTGGCAATCCCCAAACTAATCCCACTGCCCCGCTCTCTCCCCATAGCCCTGTATCAATCCCCAAACTAATCCCACTGCCCCACTCTCTCCCCATAGCCGTGTATCAATCCCCAAACTAATCCCACTGCCCCACTCTCTCCCCATAGCCCTGTATCAATCCCCAAACTAATCCCACTGCCCCACTCTCTCCCCATAGCCCTGTATCAATCCCCAAACTAATCCCACTGCCCCGCTCTCTCCCCATAGCCCTGTATCAATCCCCAAACTAATCCCACTGCCCCCGCTCTCTCCCCATAGCCCTGTATCGATCCCCAAACTAATCCCACTGCCCCACTCTCTCCCCATAGCCCTGTATCGATCCCCAAACTAATCCCACTGCCCCCGCTCTCTCCCCATAGTCCTGTATCGATCCCCAAACTAATCCCACTGCCCCGCTCTCTCCCCATAGCCCTGTATCGATCCCGAAACTAATCCCACTGCCCCACTCTCTCCCCATAGCCCTGTATCGATCCCGAAACTAATCCCACTGCCCCACTCTCTCCCCATAGCCCTGTATCGATCCCCAAACTAATCCCACTGCCCCACTCTCTCCCCACAGTCCTGTATCAATCCCCAAACTAATCCCACTGCCCCACTCTCTCCCCATAGTCCTGTATCGATCCCCAAACTAATCCCACTGCCCCGCTCTCTCCCCAGAGCCCTGTATCGATCCTCAAACTAATCCCACTGCCCCGCTCTCTCCCCATAGTCCTGTATCGATCCTCAAACTAATCCCACTGCCCCGCTCTCTCCCCATAGCCCTGTATCAATCCCCAAACTAATCCCACTGCCCCACTCTCTCCCCATAGCCCTGTATCAATCCCCAAACTAATCCCACTGCCCCGCTCTCTCCCCATAGCCCTGTATCAATCCCCAAACTAATCCCACTGCCCCACTCTCTCCCCATAGCCCTGTATCAATCCCCAAACTAATCCCACTGCCTCACTCTCTCCCCATAGCCCTGTATCAATCACCAAACTAATCCCACTGCCCCACTCTCTCCCCATAGCCCTGTATCGATCCCCAAACTAATCCCACTGCCCCGCTATCTCCCCATAGCCCTGTATCAATCCCCAAACTAATCCCACTGCCCCACTCTCTCCCCACAGTCCTGTATCAATCCCCAAACTAATCCCACTGCCCCACTCTCTCCCCATAGCCCTGTATCGATCCCCAAACTAATCCCACTGCCCCGCTCTCTCCCCATAGTCCTGTATCGATCCCCAAACTAATCCCACTGCCCCGCTCTCTCCCCATAGTCCTGTATCAATCCCCAAACTAATCCCACTGCCCCACTCTCTCCCCATAGCCCTGTATCGATCCCCAAACTAATCCCACTGCCCCGCTCTCTCTCCATAGTCCTGTATCGATCCCCAAACTAATCCCACTGCCCCACTCTCTCCCCATATCCCTGTGTCGATCCCCAAACTAATCCCACTGCCCCACTCTCTCCCCATAGCCCTGTATCAATCCCCAAACTAATCCCACTGCCCCACTCTCTCCCCATAGCCCTGTATCAATCCCCAAACTAATCCCACTGCCCCACTCTCTCCCCATAGCCCTGTATCAATCCCCAAACTAACCCCACTGCCCCGCTCTCTCCCCATAGCCCTGTATCAATCCCCAAACTGATCCCACTGCCCCGCTCTCTCCCCATAGCCCTGTATCGATCCCCAAACTAATCCCACTGCCCCACTCTCTCCCCATAGTCCTGTATCGATCCCCAAACTGATCCCACTGCCCCGCTCTCTCCCCATAGCCCTGTATCGATCCCCAAACTAATCCCACTGCCCCACTCTCTCCCCATAGCCCTGTATCAATCCCCAAATTAATCCCACTGCCCCACTCTCTCCCCATAGCCCTGTATCAATCCCCAAACTAATCTCATTGCCCCGCTCTCTCCCCATAGCCCTGTATCGATCCCCAAACTAATCCCACTGCCCCGCTCTCTCCCCATAGCCCTGTATCGATCCCCAAACTAATCCCACTGCCCCGCTCTCTCCCCATAGCCCTGTATCGATCCCCAAACTAATCCCACTGCCCCGCTCTCTCCCCATAGCCCTGTATCGATCCCCAAACTAATCCCACTGCCCCGCTCTCTCCCCATAGCCCTGTATCGATCCCCAAACTAATCCCACTGCCCCGCTCTCTCCCCATAGCCCTGTATCGATCCCCAAACTAATCCCACTGCCCTGCTCTCTCCCCATAGCCCTGTATCAATCCCCAAACTAATCCCACTGCCCCGCTCTCTCCCCATAGTCCTGTATCAATCCCCAAACTAATCCCACTGCCCCGTTCTCAGCCCATAGCCCTGTATCGATCCCCAAACTAATCCCACTGCCCCACTCTCTCCCCATAGCCCTGTATCAATCCCCAAACTAATCCCACTGCCCCGCTCTCTCCCCATAGCCCTGTATCGATCCCCAAACTAATCCCACTGCCCCGCTCTCTCCCCATAGCCCTGTATCGATCCCCAAACTAATCCCACTGCCCCGCTCTCTCCCCATAGCCCTGTATCGATCCCCAAACTAATCCCACTGCCCCGCTCTCTCCCCATAGCCCTGTATCGATCCCCAAACTAATCCCATTGCCCTGCTCTCTCCCCATAGCCCTGTATCAATCCCCAAACTAATCCCACTGCCCCGCTGTCTCCCCATAGTCCTGTATCAATCCCCAAACTAATCCCACTGCCCCGTTCTCTGCCCATAGCCCTGTATCGATCCCCAAACTAATCCCACTGCCCCACTCTCTCCCCATAGCCCTGTATCGATCCCCAAACTAATCCCACTGCCCCGCACTCTCCCCATTGCCCTGTATCGATCCCCAAACTAATCCCACTGCCCCGCTCTCTCCCCATCGCCCTGTATCAATCCCCAAACTAATCCCACTGCCCTGTTCTCTCCCCATAGCCCTGTATCGATCCCCAAACTAATCCCACTGCCCCACTCTCTCCCCATAGTCCTGTATCGATTCCCAAACTAATCCCACTGCCCCACTCTCTCCCCATAGCCCTGTATCAATCCCTAAACTAATCCCACTGCCCCACTCTCTCCCCATAGCCCTGTATCAAACCCCAAACTGATCCCACTGCCCCACTCTCTCCCCATAGCCCTGTATCAATCCCCAAACTAATCCCACTGCCCCACTCTCTCCCCATAGCCCTGTATCAAACCCCAAACTAATCCCACTGCCCCACTCTCTGCCCATAGCCCTGTATCAATCCCCAAACTAATCCCACTGCCCCACTCTCTCCCCATAGCCCTGTATCAATCCCCAAACTAATCCCACTGCCCCACTCTCTCCCCATAGCCCTGTATCAATCCCCAAACTAATCCCACTGCCCCACTCTCTCCCCATAGCCCTGTATCGATCCCCAAACTAATCCCACTGCCCCACTCTCTCCCCATAGCCCTGTATCAATCCCCAAACTAATCCCACTGCCCCGCTCTCTCCCCATAGCCCTGTATCGATCCCCAAACTAATCCCACTGCCCCACTCTCTCCCCATAGCCCTGTATCGATCCCCAAACTAATCCCACTGCCCCACTCTCTCCCCACAGCCCTGTATCAATCCCCAAACTAATCCCACTGCCCCGTTCTCTCCCCATCGCCCTGTATCGATCCCCAAACTAATCCCACTGCCCCACTCTCTCCCCATAGCCCTGTATCAATCCCCAAACTAATCCCACTGACCCGCTCTCTCCCCATAGCCCTGTATCAATCCCCAAACTAATCCCACTGCCCCACTCTCTCCCCATAGCCCTGTATCAATCCCCAAACTAACCCCACTGCCCCGCTCTCTCCCCATAGCCCTGTGTCGATCCCCAAACTAATCCCACTGCCCCACTCTCTCCCCATAGCCCTGTATCAATCCCCAAACTAATCCCACTGCCCCGCTCTCTCCCCATAGCCCTGTATCGATCCCCAAACTAATCCCACTGCCCCGCTCTCTCCCCATAGCCCTGTATCAATCCCCAAACTAATCCCACTGCCCCACTCTCTCCCCATAGCCCTGTATCAATCCCCAAACTAATCCCACTGCCCCACTCTCTCCCCATAGCCCTGTATCGATCCCCAAACTAATCCCACTGCCCCACTCTCTCCCCATAGCCCTGTATCAATCTCAAACTAATCCCACTGCCTCACTCTCTCCCCATAGCCCTGTATCAATCCCCAAACTAATCCCACTGCCCCGCTCTCTCCCCATAGCCCTGTATCGATCCCCAAACTAATCCCACTGCCCCACTCTCTCCTCATAGCCCTGTATCAATCCCCAAACTAATCCCACTGCCCCGCTCTCTCCCCATAGCCCTGTATCAATCCCCAAACTAATCCCACTGCCCCACTCTCTCCTCATAGCCCTGTATCAATCCCCAAACTAATCCCACTGCCCCGCTCTCTCCCCATAGCCCTGTATCAATCCCCAAACTAATCCCACTGCCCCGCTCTCTCCCCATAGCCCTGTATCGATCCACAAACTAATCCCACTGCCCCGCTCTCTCCCCATAGCCCTGTATCGATCCCCAAACTAATTCCACTGCCCCACTCTCTCCCCATAGCCCTGTATCAATCCCCAAACTAATCCCACTGCCCCGCTCTCTCTGCCATCATATCTGATCTGTACCTCTGCTCCATTAACCCTCCCGTCACCACCCCCACCCTCCAGCCCCGCCACTGCAGCGACCCCGACAAAATGGCGTCACGCGGCCCTCCACAAAATGGCGGCGCTGCGGTAACGTTGGGTACTCACGCACATTGACGTAACTCACTCGCCCGTCGTCGTCACCTGGTGGTGGGAAACAGGCGGGGTTTACAGTCGACCCATTTTTACGTTCCTTCCCTCCCCCATCGTTTCCCCCGCGAATTGTGTGTCCAAACCAACATGGAGGGGCTGCATGGAGAGGGCGTGGGAAGGGCGCGGAATTAACCCAGGATTAACCCAGTATTAACCCAGGATTAATGCAGAATTAACCCAGAATTAATGCAGAATTAACCCAGAATTAATGCAGAATTAACCCAGGATTAACCCAGGATTAACCCAGGATTAATGCAGAATTATTGCAGAATTAACCCAGAATTAACCCAGGATTAACCCAGGATTAACCCAGGATTAATGCAGAATTAACCCAGAATTAATGCAGAATTAACCCAGGATTAACCCAGGATTAACCCAGGATTAATGCAGAATTATTGCAGAATTAACCCAGAATTAACCCAGGATTAACCCAGGATTAACCCAGGATTAATGCAGAATTAACCCAGAATTAATGCAGAATTAACCCAGGATTAATGCAGAATTAATGCAGAATTAACCCAGAATTAACCAAGAATTAACCCGGAATTAACCCAGGATTAATGCAGAATTAACCCAGAACTAACCCGGAATTAACCCAGAATTAACCCAGGACTAATCCAGAATTAATGCAGAATTAACCCAGAATTAACGAGGAATTAACCCAGAATTAACCAAGAATTAACACGGAATTAACACGGAATTAACCAAGAATTAACCCAGGACTAATCCAGAATTAATGCAGAATTAACCCAGAATTAACGAGGAATTAACCCAGAATTAACCAAGAATTAACACGGAATTAACACGGAATTAACCAAGAATTAACCCAGGACTAATCCAGAATTAATGCAGAATTAACCCAGAATTAACGAGGAATTAACCCAGAATTAACCAAGAATTAACCCGGAATTAACGCGGAATTAACCAAGAATTAACCCAGAATTAACCCAGAATTAACCCAGACCTAACCTGGAATTAACCCAGAATTAACCCAGACCTAACCCGGAATTAACCCAGAATTAACCCAGAATTAATGCAGAATTAACCCAGAATTAATGCAGAAATAACCCAGAATTAACCCAGAATTAATGCAGAAATAACCCAGAATTAACCCAGAATTAATGCAGAATTATTCCAGAACTGACCCAGAATTAACCCAGAATTAACCCAGAATTAATGCAGAAATAACCCAGAATTAACCCAGAATTAACCCAGAATTATTAGAATTAACCCAGAATTGATCTAGAATTAACCCAGAATGGACCCAGAATTAACCCAAGATTAACACAGAACTAACCCAGAATTAACCCAAAATTAACCCAGGATCAACGCAGAATTAACCCAGAACTAACCCAGAATTAATAGAATTAGCCCAGAATTGACCCAGAACTAACCCAAAATTAACCCAGAATTAACCCAGGATTAATAGAATTAGCCCAAAATTAACCCAGAATTAATAGAATTAGCCCAAAATTAACCCAGAACTAACCCAGAATTAACCCAGAATTAACCCAGGATTAATGCAGAATTAACGCAGAATTAACCCAGAACTAACCCTGAATTAAACCAGAATTAAACCAGAATTAAAGCAGAACTAACCCAGAACTAACCCAGAATTAACCCAGAATTAACCCAGAACTAACCCAGAATTAACACAGAACTAACCAAGAATTAACCCAGAACTAATGCAGAATTAACCCAGAACTAACCCAGAACTAACCCAGAATTAACCCAGATCTAATGCAGAATTAACCCAGAACTAACCCAGAATTAACCCGGAATTAACCCAGGATTAACCCAGGATTAACCCAGGACTAATCCAGAATTAATGCAGAATTAACCCAGAATTAACGAGGAATTAACCCAGAATTAACGAGGAATTAACCCAGAACTAACCCGGAATTAACCCAGAATTAACCCAGGACTAATCCAGAATTAATGCAGAATTAACCCAGGATTAACGAGGAATTAACCCAGAATTAACCCGGAATTAACGCGGAATTAACCAAGAATTAACCCAGAATTAACCCAGAATTAACCCAGAATTAACCCAGGACTAATCCAGAATTGATGCAGAATTGACCCAGAATTAACGAGGAATTAACCCAGAATTAACCAAGAATTAACCCAGAATTAACGCGGAATTAACCCAGGACTAACCCAGGACTAACCCAGAACTAACCAAAAATTAACCCAGAATTAACCCAGGACTAACCCAGGACTAACCCAGAGCTAACCAAGAATTAACCCAGAATTAATGCAGAATTAACCCAGAACTAACCCAGAATTAATCCAGAACTAACCCAGAATTAACCCAGGATTAACCCAGAATTAACCCAGGATTAACCCAGGATTAACTCAGGACTAACCCAGGATTAACCCAGGATTAACCCAAAATTAACCCAGGATTAACCCAGAACTGACCCAGAATTAACCCAGAATTAATGCAGAATTAACCCAGAATTAACCCAGAATTAATGCAGAATTAACCCAGAACTGACCCAGAATTAACCCAGAATTAACCCAGAATTAATGCAGAAATAACCCAGAATTAACCCAGAATTATTAGAATTAACCCAGAATTGATCTAGAATTAACCCAGAATGGACCCAGAATTAACCCAAGATTAACACAGAACTAACCCAAAATTAACCCAGAATTAACCCAGAATTGATCTAGAATTAACCCAGAATGGACCCAGAATTAACCCAGAATTAACCCAGAACTAACCCAGAATTAACCCAGGATTAACCCAGGATTAACCCAAAATTAACCCAGGATTAATGCGGAATTAACCCAGAACTAACTCAAAATTAACCTAAAATTAAAGCAGAACTAACCCAGAATTAAACCAGGATTAACGCAGAATTAACCCAGAACTAACCCAGAATTAATAGAATTAACCCAGAATTGACCCAGAACTAACCCAAAATTAACCCAGAACTAACCCAGAATTAATAGAATTAACCCAGAATTGACCCAGAACTAACCCAAAATTAACCCAGAACTAACCCAGGATTAACCCAGGATTAACCCAGAACTGACCCAGAATTAACCCAGAACTAAAGCAGAACTAACCCAGAATTAAACCAGGATTAACACAGAACTAACGCAGAACTAACCCAGAACTAACCCAAAATTAACCCAGAACTAATGCAGAATTAACCCAGAACTAACCCAGAATGAACCCGGAATGAACCCGGAATGAACCCAGGATTAACCCAGGATTAACCCAGAATTAACTCAGGACTAACCCAGAATTAACCCAGGATTAACCCAGATCAAATGCAGAACTAACCCAGAACTAACCCGGAATGAACCCGGAATGAACCCGGAATTACAACAGGAATCCCAGAGTTGAGGGCCCGGGGACTGAAGGCACGGCCGCCAATGGTGGGAGCGATTAAAAATCGGGAGATGCGCAAGAGGCCAGAATTGGAGGAGGGCAGAGATCTCACCCCAGCCCACCCCACCCCGGGGACAGTCTCCACCCGCCGTCCCGGGGGGGGGGGCGCGGAGGGCCCGCGGGGCCTGGGCGGCCGATTCCGCGGACCGGGAACTGTGACGATGGGACGAAAGAAATCAACAGGCCAATAAATCGAACGTCCTGATCGCGATCCTCCCCCCCGCCCAACCCCCCCGAAGCACGGGGAGCTCGGGCGAGGATTCGGTCGAGTGCGCGATGCACGCCAGAGTCGAATAGCCGGTTTCAGCTGACACCCCCCCCCCCCCGACACCGAAGCACGGACGCGCGGGGCAGGGGAAGGGGGCGTTCGCTGGACGGAACACCTTGTGGCAGCCGTAAGATGACGCGACTGCCTTACAGTCCACTGCCTGACGGGACCTACCATCGTCAGACGGCCCCGCGCCTGGCATTGGCTCACTGGCGGTGCTGACGGCCGTCTCCGTTATCCTAAGGAGGAAAGAGGCTTGCGGTTATTGCTTGTTTCTGCAAACTCCTCCGACGACACTGCGCGGTTTACGCGGACGCCTCTCACCGTCAAAACGCCGCCCCCCCGTGGCGTTCGCAGCTCGAAACATTCCACGCCGAGCCCACGCACGGAGATGTTCGGACAGGCGACCGAAGACTCGGTCAAAGAGGGAGGCTTTGAAAGAGGAGAAGGAGGGAGGCGGAGAGGCAGAGGGAGGGAATTCCAGAGCTCAGGGCCCGGGGGGCTGAGTGCACGGCCGCCTATGGCAGAGAGATTGAAATATTGTCCCATTAAACACACAGACAGACCTCCGCGATACAAATAATGACTCACATCCCGTTCTTCGAATCCACTCGCACACCGGGTGAACCTACAGAGACAGAAACAAGATTAACAAGAGTGAGAGGACGGCTGGCTGACTGAAATATTTTCCCCTGAAATATCATCAACGTTCAGGGAGATATCTGTACACTGACTGGTGTCTCTCAGTCCTCTCTCTCTCAGGGAGATATCTGTACACTGACTGGTGTCTCTCAGTCCTCTCTCTCTCAGGGAGATATCTGTACACTGACTGGTGTCTCTCAGTCCCCTCTCTCTCAGGGAGATATCTGTGCACTGACTGGTGTCTCTCAGTCCCCTCTCTCTCAGGGAGATATCTGTAAACAGACTGGTGTCCCTCAGTCCCCTCCCTCTCAGGGAGATATCTGTACACTGACTGGTGTCTCTCAGTCCCCTCTCTCTCAGGGAGATATCTGTACACTGACTGGTGTCTCTCAGTCCCCTCTCTCTCAGGGAGATATCTGTACACTGACTGGTGTCTCTCAGTCCCCTCTCTCTCAGGGAGATATCTGTACACTGACTGGTGTCTCTCAGTCCCCTCTCTCTCAGGGAGATATCTGTACACTGACTGGTGTCTCTCAGTCCCCTCTCTCAGGGAGATATCTGTGCACTGACTGGTGTCTCTCGGTCCCCTTTCTCTCAGGGAGATATCTGTACACTGACTGGTGTCTCTCAGTCCCCTCTCTCTCAGGGAGATATCTGTACACTGACTGGTGTCTCTCAGTCCCCTCTCTCAGGGAGATATCTGTACACTGACTGGTGTCTCTCGGTCCCCTTTCTCTCAGGGAGATATCTGTACACTGACTGGTGTCTCTCAGTCCCCTCTCTCAGGGAGATATCTGTACACTGACTGGTGTCTCTCGGTCCCCTTTCTCTCAGGGAGATATCTGTACACTGACTGGTGTCTCTCAGTCCCCTCTCTCTCAGGGAGATATCTGTACACTGACTGGTGTCTCTTAGTCCCCTCTCCCTCGGGGAGATATCTGTACACTGACTGGTGTCTCTCAGTGCCCTCTCTCTCAGGGAGATATCTGTACACTGACTGGTATCTCTCAGTCCCCTCTCTCAGGGAGATATCTGTACACTGACTGGTGTCTCTCAGTCCCCTCTCTCTCAGGGAGATATCTGTACACTGACTGGTGTCTCTCAGTCCCCTCTCTCTCAGGGAGATATCTGTACACTGACTGGTGTCTCTCAGTCCTCTCTCTCTCAGGGAGATATCTGTACACTGACTGGTATCTCTCAGTCCTCTCTCTCTCAGGGAGATATCTGTACACTGACTGGTGTCTCTCAGTCCTCTCTCTCTCAGGGAGATATCTGTACACTGACTGGTGTCTCTCAGTCCCCTCTCTCTCAGGGAGATATCTGTACACTGACTGGTGTCTCTCAGTCCCCTCTCTCAGGGAGATATCTGTACACTGACTGGTGTCTCTCGGTCCCCTTTCTCTCAGGGAGATATCTGTACACTGACTGGTGTCTCTCAGTCCCCTCTCTCTCAGGGAGATATCTGTACACTGACTGGTGTCTCTTAGTCCCCTCTCCCTCGGGGAGATATCTGTACACTGACTGGTGTCTCTCAGTGCCCTCTCTCTCAGGGAGATATCTGTACACTGACTGGTATCTCTCAGTCCTCTCTCTCTCAGGGAGATATCTGTACACTGACTGGTGTCTCTCAGTCCCCTCTCTCTCAGGGAGATATCTGTACACTGACTGGTGTCTCTCAGTCCCCTCTCTCAGGGAGATATCTGTACACTGACTGGTGTCTCTCAGTCCTCTCTCTCTCAGGGAGATATCTGTACACTGACTGGTATCTCTCAGTCCTCTCTCTCTCAGGGAGATATCTGTACACTGACTGGTGTCTCTCAGTCCTCTCTCTCTCAGGGAGATATCTGTACACTGACTGGTGTCTCTCAGTCCCCTCTCTCTCAGGGAGATATCTGTACACTGACTGGTATCTCTCAGTCCCCTCTCTCTCAGGGAGATATCTGTACACTGACTGGTGTCTCTCAGTCCCTCTCTCTCAGGGAGATATCTGTGCACTGACTGGTGTCTCTCAGTCCTCTCTCTCTCAGGGAGATATCTGTACACTGACTGGTGTCTCTCAGTCCCCTCTCTCTCGGGAGATATCTGTACACTGACTGTGTCTCTCAGTCCCTTCTCTCTCAGGGAGATATCTGTACACTGACTGGTGTCTCTCAGTCCCTCTCTCTCAGGGAGATATCTGTACACTGACTGGTGTCTCTCAGTCCCCTCTCTCTCAGGGAGATATCTGTACACTGACTGGTGTCTCTCAGTCCCCTCTCTCTCAGGGAGATATCTGTACACTGACTGGTGTCTCTCAGTCCCCTCTCCCTCAGGGAGATATCTGTACACTGACTGGTGTCTCTCAGTCCCCTCGCTCTCAGGGAGATATCTGTACACTGACTGGTGTCTCTCAGTCCCCTCGCTCTCAGGGAGATATCTGTACACTGACTGGTGTCTCTCAGTCCCCTCTCTCTCAGGGAGATATCTGTACACTTACCTGGCTGCTCAGGAACTGAACTGCTTCTTTCAATGTTTCCTATATTTCCAAAAGAAAGTCAAATTTAGTAACGTGAGATCTTCAATAATTCGAGGTATGAATATCCCAAGACCACCTGCACGTTCCCCTCCGAGTCACACACCATCCCGACTTGGAAATATATCGGCCGTTCCTTCATCGTCGCTGGGTCAAAATCCTGGAACTCCCTTCCTAACAGCACTGTGGGAGAACCTTCACCACACGGACTGCAGTGGTTCAAGAAGGCGGCTCACCACCACCTTCTCAAGGGGCAATTAGGGATGGGCAATAAATGCCGGCCTCGCCAGCGACGCCCACATCCCATGAAGAAATGGACTCTCTTCTTCCAATAGTGGCCGTGGGATTTTACGTCCACCTGAGAGGGCAGACGGGGCCCTCGGTTTAACGTCTCATCCGAAAGACGGCACCTCCGACAGTGTGGCGCTCCCTCAGTACCGACCCTCCGACAGTGCGGCGCTCCCTCAGTACTGACCCTCCGACAGTGCGGCGCTCCCTCAGTACTGACCCTCCGACAGTGCGGCGCTCCCTCAGTCCCGACCCTCCGACAGTGCGGCGCTCCCTCAGTACCGACCCTCCGACAGTGCGGCGCTCCCTCAGTACCGACCCTCCGACGGTGCGGCGCTCCCTCAGTACTGACCCTCCGACAGTGCGGCGCTCCCTCAGTCCCGACCCTCCGACAGTGCGGCGCTCCCTCAGTACCGACCCTCCGACAGTGCGGCGCTCCCTCAGTACCGACCCTCCCACAGCGCGGCGCTCCCTCAGTACCGACCCTCCGACAGCGCGGCGCTCCCTCAGTACCGACCCTCCGACAGCGCGGCGCTCCCTCAGTACCGACCCTCCGACAGCGCGGCGCTCCCTCAGTACCGACCCTCCGACAGCGCGGCGCTCCCTCAGTACCGACCCTCCGACAGTGCGGCGCTCCCTCGGTACTGACCCTCCGACAGTGCGGCGCTCCCTCAGTACTGACCCTCCGACAGCACGGCGCTCCCTCAGTACCGACCCTCCGACAGTGCGGCGCTCCCTCAGTACCGACCCTCCGACAGCGCGGCGCTCCCTCAGTACCGACCCTCCGACGGCGCGGCGCTCCCTCAGTACCGACCTTCCGACAGCGCGGCGCTCCCTCAGTACCGACCCTCCGACGGCGCGGCGCTCCCTCAGCCCTGGGCGACCGGGGAGCGTCGGGAACTCGATTAAGGGGGGCGCGAGCCTCTGGAGTGCGCGCGGGGCTCGAACCCTCGACCTTCTGACTCGGAGAGGAGAGAGTCCGCCTGACGTCTGACTGTTGAGACGGCCCCCACCTGCCTGTAGCGGGATCGTCGCCTTGAGGCCTGGCTCGCCGCCATTAAAATCAGGTCGGGAGCGGAGCACGACGATTTGGAACCGGGAGTTCGAGATTTCCAACTGCATAACCCCTCGCCCCCTCTCCCCTTTCCGGCCGGACGAAGGCAGCGGTGTGAATATCTCCAGTCTGGGCGCCACTTCCCAGGGGGCCAACAACGAACGGCAAGATCGGAGACGGAGAGGGAACGTACTCTCGGAGAGAAGACGCCACTTACCTGCCTGGCCGACGTCGATGGAGCATCCCCGGGCATCCCTGAAACACAAGAGATGGGTGAGGTGCAGAGGGCAGCGACCACGCGGTCCAGGGAGGATGGTTGGGAGGTTAAATTAACAGGCGCCGGGGTCTCGAGATGATCTCCAACTTACCTGGCTTGTCGCAGGACGTCAAACCTCCGTCTGCTCCTGGCTGTAAATCAGACGATCAAGGTTAGCGGCACGGTGAATTCCAGGGCGCACGGTGTTTGCAATAGTTCGCCTCTCAAACGCACGCTCCCTCCGAAAAATCCATCCAATCTGTCCTTTTACTCCGTATCGAACCCAAAACCTGCCCTGGGAGTGTTTGACGGGACAGTGTAGAGGGAGCTTTACTCTGTATCTAACCCTGTACCTGACCCTGGGAGTGTTTGATGGGACAGTGTAGAGGGAGCTTTACTCTGTATCTAACCCTGTACCTGCCCTGGGAGTGTTTGATGGGACAGTGTAGAGGGAGCTTTACTCTGTATCTAACCCTGTACCTGACCCTGGGAGTGTTTGATGGGACAGTGTAGAGGGAGCTTTACTCTGTATCTAACCCTGTACCTGCCCTGGGAGTGTTTGATGGGACAGTGTAGAGGGAGCTTTACTCTGTATCTAACCCTGTACCTGCCCTGGGAGTGTTTGATGGGACAGTGTAGAGGGAGCTTTACTCTGTATCTAACCCTGTACCTGCCCTGAGAGTGTTTGATGGGACAGTGTAGAGGGAGCTTTACTCTGTATCTAACCCTGTACCTGACCTGGGAGTGTTTGACGGGACAGTGTAGAGGGAGCTTTACTCTGTATCTAACCCTGTACCTGCCCTGGGAGTGTTTGATGGGACAGTGTAGAGGGAGCTTTACTCTGTATCTAACCCTGTACCTGCCCTGGGAGTGTTTGATGGGACAGTGTAGAGGGAGCTTTACTCTGTATCTAACCCTGTACCTGCCCTGGGAGTGTTTGATGGGACAGTGTAGAGGGAGCTTTACTCTGTATCTAACCCTGTACCTGACCTGGGAGTGTTTGACGGGACAGTGTAGAGGGAGCTTTACTCTGTATCTAACCCTGTACCTGCCCTGGGAGTGTTTGATGGGACAGTGTAGAGGGAGCTTTACTCTGTATCTAACCCTGTACCTGCCCTGGGAGTGTTTGATGGGACAGTGTGGAGGGAGCTTTACTCTGTATCTAACCCTGTACCTGCCCTGGGAGTGTTTGATGGGACAGTGTAGAGTGAGCTTTACTCTGTATCTAACCGTGTACCTGCCCTGAGAGTGTTTGACGGGACAGTGTAGAGGGAGCTTTACTCTGTATCTAACCCTGTACCTGCCCTGGGAGTGTTTGACGGGACAGTGTAGAGGGAGCTTTACTCTGTATCTAATCCTGTACCTGCCCTGGGAGTGTTCGATGGGACAGTGTAGAGGGAGCTTTACTCTGTATCTAACACTGTACCTGCCCTGGGAGTGTTTGATGGGACAGTGTAGAGGGAGCTTTACTCTGTATCTAACCCTGTACCTGCCCTGGGAGTGTTTGACGGGACAGTGTAGAGGGAGCTTTACTCTGTATCTAACCCTGTACCTGCCCTGGGAGTGTTTGATGGGACAGTGCAGAGGGAGCTTTACTCTGTATCTAACCCTGTACCTGCCCTGGGAGTGTTTGATGGGACAGTGTCGAGGGAGCTTTACTCTGTATCTAACCCTGTACCTGCCCTGGGAGTGTTTGATGGGACAGTGTAGAGGGAGCTTTACTCTGTGTCTAACCCTGTACCTGCCCTGGGAGTGTTTGATGGGACAGTGTAGAGGGAGCTTTACTCTGTATCTAACCCTGTACCTGCCCTGGGAGTGTTTGACGGGACAGTGTAGAGGGAGCTTTACTCTGTATCTAACCCTGTACCTGACCTGGGAGTGTTTGACGGGACAGTGTAGAGGGAGCTTTACTCTGTATCTAACCCTGTACCTGCCCTGGGAGTGTTTGACGGGACAGTGTAGAGGGAGCTTTACTCTGTATCTAACCCTGA
>NW_027139826.1:0-89755 GCF_035084215.1 Heptranchias perlo
TGAGAGAGGTCGCGATCGGACGAGGGAGAGAGGTCGCGATCGGACGGGGCAGAGAGGTCGCGATTGGAAGGGGGGGAGAGAGGTCGCGATCGGACGGGGGGAGAGAGGTCGCGATCGGACGGGGGGAGAGAGGTCGCGATCGGATGGGGGGGAGAGAGGTCGCGATCGGACGAGGCAGAGAGGTCGCGATTGGAGGGGGGGAGAGAGGTCGCGATCGGACGGGGGGAGAGAGGTCGCGATCGGACCGGGGGAGAGAGGTCGCGATTGAAGGGGGGGAGAGAGGTCGCGATCGGATGGGGGGGAGAGAGGTCGCGATCGGATGGGGGGAGAGAGGTCGCGATTGGAAGGGGGGGAGAGAGGTCGCGATCGGACGGGGCAGAGAGGTCGCGATTGGAAGGGGGGGAGAGAGGTCGCGATCGGATGGGGGGGAGAGAGGTCGCGATCGGACGGGGCAGAGAGGTCGCGATTGGAAGGGGGGGGAGAGAGGTCGCGATCGGACGGGGGGAGAGAGGTCGCGATCGGACCGGGGGAGAGAGGTCGCGATTGGAAGGGGGGGGAGAGAGGTCGCGATCGGATGGGGGGGAGAGAGGTCGCGATCGGACGGGGCAGAGAGGTCGCGATTGGAAGGGGGGGAGAGAGGTCGCGATCGGACGGGGGGAGAGAGGTCGCGATCGGACCGGGGGAGAGAGGTCGCGAATGAATGGGGGGAGAGAGGTCGCGATCGGATGGGGGGAGAGAGGTCGCGATCGGATGGGGGGAGAGAGGTCGCGATCGGAGGCGGGGGAGAGAGGTCGCGATCGGACGGTGGGGAGAGAGGTCGCGATTGGAAGGGGGGGAGAGAGGTCGCGATCGGACGGTGGGGAGAGAGGTCGCGATCGGATGGGGGGGAGAGAGGTCGCGATCGGATGGGGGGGAGAGAGGTCGCGATCGGACGGTGGGGAGAGAGGCCGCGATCGGATGGGGGGAGCGAGGACGCGATCGGACGGGGGGAGAGAGGCCGCGATCGGACGGTGGGGAGAGATGCCGCGATCGGACGGTGGGGAGAGATGCCGCGATCGGACGGTGGGGAGAGAGGTCGCGATCGGACGAGGGAGAGAGGTCGCGATCGGATGGGGGAGAGAGGTCGCGATCGGACGAGGGAGAGAGGTCGCGATCGGATGGGGGGAGAGAGGTCGCGATCGGACGAGAGGGAGAGAGGTCGCGATCGGACGGGGGGAGAGAGGTCGCGATCGGACGGGGGGAGAGAGGTCGCGATCGGATGGGGGGAGAGAGGTCGCGATCGGACGAGGGAGAGAGGTCGCGATCGGACGGGGGGAGAGAGGTCGCGATCGGACGGGGGGAGAGAGGTCGCGATCGGATGGGGGAGAGAGGTCGCGATCGGATGGGGGGAGAGAGGTCGCGATCGGATGGGGGGAGAGAGGTCGCGATCGGACGAGGGAGAGAGGTCGCGATCGGATGGGGGGAGAGAGGTCGCGATCGGATGGGGGGAGAGAGGTCGCGATCGGATGGGGGGGAGAGAGGTCGCGATCGGATGGGGGGAGAGAGGTCGCGATCGGATGGGGGGAGAGAGGTCGCGATCGGATGGGGGGAGAGAGGTCGCGATCGGATGGGGGGGAGAGAGGTCGCGATCGGACGAGGAGAGAGGTCGCGATTGGAAGGGGGGAGAGAGGTCGCGATCGGATGGGGGGGAGAGAGGTCGCGATCGGATGGGGGGGAGAGAGGTCGCGATCGGACGGTGGGGAGAGAGGCCGCGATCGGACGGGGGGAGAGAGGTCGCGATCGGACGGTGGGGAGAGAGGCCGCGATCGGACGGTGGGGAGAGAGGCCGCGATCGGACGGTGGGGAGAGATGCCGCGATCGGACGGTGGGGAGAGATGCCGCGATCGGACGGGGGGAGAGAGGTCGCGATCGGACGGTGGGGAGAGATGCCGCGATCGGACGGTGGGGAGAGATGCCGCGATCGGACGGTGGGGAGAGAGGTCGCGATCGGACGGTGGGGGAGAGAGGCCGCGATCGGACGGTGGGAGAGATGCCGCGATCGGACGGTGGGGAGAGATGCCGCGATCGGACGGGGGAGAGAGGTCGCGATCGGACGGGGGGGAAAGAGGTCGCGATCGGACGGGGGGGAGAGAGGTCGCGATCGGACGAGGGAGAGAGGTCGCGATTGGAAGGGGGGAGAGAGGTCGCGATCGGACGGGGGGAAAGAGGTCGCGATCGGACGGTGGGGAGAGATGCCGCGATCGGACGGTGGGGAGAGAGGTCGCGATCGGACGGGGGGAGAGAGGTCGCGATCGGACGGGGGGAAAGAGGTCGCGATCGGACGGGGGGAGAGAGGTCGCGATCGGACGGGGGGAAAGAGGTCGCGATCGGACGGGGGAGAGAGGTCGCAATCGGACGGGGGGAAAGAGGTCGCGATCGGATGGGGGGAGAGAGGTCGCGATCGGGATGGGGGGAGAGAGGTCGCGATCGGAAGGGGGGAGAGAGGTCGCGATCGGACGGGGGGAGAGAGGTCGCAATCGGACGGGGGGAAAGAGGTCGCGATCGGACGGGGGAGAGAGGTCGCGATCGGACGGGGGGAGAGAGGTCGCGATCGGAAGGGGGGAGAGAGGTCGCGATCGGATGGGGGGAGAGAGGTCGCGATCAGACGGGGGGAGAGAGGTCGCGATCAGACGGGGGGAGAGAGGTCGCGATTGGAAGGGGGAGAGAGGTCGCGATTGGAAGGGGGGAGAGAGGTCGCGATCGGAAGGGGGGAGAGGTCGCGATCGGACGGTGGGGAGAGAGGTCGCGATCGGACGGGGGGAGAGAGGTCGCGATCGGACGGGGGGAGAGAGGTCGCGATCGGACGGGGGGGGAGAGAGGTCGCGATCGGATGGGGGGAGAGAGGTCGCGATCGGACGGGGGGGAGAGAGGTCGCGATCGGATGGGGGGAGAGAGGTCGCGATCGGACGGGGGGAGAGAGGTCGCGATCGGACGGGGGGAGAGAGGCCGCGATCGGACGGGGGGAGAGAGGCCGCGATCGGACGGGGGGAGAGAGGTCGCGATCGGATGGGGGGGAGAGAGGTCGCGATCGGACGGGGGGAGAGAGGTCGCGATCGGACGGTGGGGAGAGAGGTCGCGATCGGACGGGGGGAGAGAGGCCGCGATCGGACGGGGGAGAGAGGTCGCGATCGGATGGGGGGGAGAGAGGTCGCGATCGGACGGGGGGAGAGAGGCCGCGATCGGACGGGGGGAGAGAGGTCGCGATCGGATGGGGGGGAGAGAGGTCGCGATCGGAAGGGGGGAGAGAGGTCGCGATCGGACGGGGGGAGAGAGGTCGCGATCGGACGGGAGGAGAGAGGCCGCGATCGGACGGGGGGGAGAGAGGTCGCGATCGGACTGGGGGAGAGAGGTCGCGATCGGAAGGGGGGAGAGAGGTCGCGATCGGACGGGGGGAGAGAGGTCGCGATCGGACGGGGGGAGAGAGGTCGCGATCGGACGGGGGGAGAGAGGTCGCGATCGGACGGTGGGGAGAGAGGCCGCGATCGGACGGTGGGGGAGAGAGGCCGCGATCGGACGGTGGGGAGAGAGGCCGCGATCGGACGGGGGGAGAGAGGTCGCGATCGGACGGTGGGGAGAGAGGCCGCGATCGGACGGGGGGGAGAGAGGCCGCGATCGGATGGGGGGAGAGAGGTCGCGATCGGACGGGGGGAGAGAGGTCGCGATCGGACGGGGGGAGAGAGGTCGCGATCGGACGGGGGGAGAGAGGTCGCGATCGGACGGGGGGGAGAGAGGTCGCGATCGGACGGTGGGGAGAGAGGTCGCGATCGGACGGGGGGAGAGAGGCCGCGATCGGATGGGGGGAGAGAGGTCGCGATCGGACGGGGGTAGAGAGGTCGCGATCGGATGGGGGGAGAGAGGTCGCGATCGGATGGGGGGGGAGAGAGGCCGCGATCGGACTGGGGGAGAGAGGTCGCGATCGGAAGGGGGGAGAGAGGTCGCGATCGGACGGGGGGAGAGAGGTCGCGATCGGACGGGGGGAGAGAGGTCGCGATCGACGGTGGGGAGAGAGGCCGCGATCGGACGGTGGGGAGAGAGGCCGCGATCGGACGGTGGGGAGAGAGGCCGCGATCGACGGGGGGAGAGAGGCCGCGATCGGATGGGGGGAGAGAGGTCGCGATGGGACGGGGGGAGAGAGGTCGCGATCGGACGGGGGGAGAGAGGTCGCGATCGGACGGGGGGAGAGAGGTCGCGATCGGACGGGGGGAGAGAGGTCGCGATCGGACGGTGGGGAGAGAGGTCGCGATCGGACGGGGGGAGAGAGGCCGCGATCGGATGGGGGGAGAGAGGTCGCGATCGGACGGGGGTAGAGAGGTCGCGATCGGATGGGGGGAGAGAGGTCGCGATCGGATGGGGGGAGAGAGGCCGCGATCGGACGGGGGGAGAGAGGCCGCGATCTGATGGGGGGAGAGAGGTCGCGATAGGACGGGGGGAGAGAGGTCGCGATCGGACGGGGGGAGAGAGGTCGCGATCGGACGGGGGGGAGAGAGGTCGCGATCGGACGGGGGGAGAGAGGTCGCGATCGGACGGTGGGAGAGAGGTCGCGATCGGACGGGGGGAGAGAGGCCGCGATCGGATGGGGGGAGAGAGGTCGCGATCGGACGGGGGTAGAGAGGTCGCGATCGGATGGGGGGAGAGAGGTCGCGATCGGATGGGGGGAGAGAGGTCGCGATCGGATGGGGGGGAGAGAGGCCGCGATGGGATGGGGGGGAGAGAGGCCGCGATCGACGGGGGGAGAGAGGTCGCGATCGGATGGGGGGAGAGAGGTCGCGATCGGATGGGGCGAGAGAGGTCGCGATCGGACGGGGGGGAGAGAGGTCGCGATCGGACGGGGGGAGAGAGGTCGCGATCGGATGGGGGGAGAGAGGTCGCGATCGGAAGGGGGGAGAGAGGCCGCGATCGGATGGGGGGAGAGAGATCGCGATCGGACGGGGGGAGAGAGGTCGCGATCGGACGGGGGAGAGAGGCCGCGATCGGATGGGGGGAGAGAGGTCACGATCGGATGGGGGGAGAGAGGTCGCGAACGGATGGGGGGAGAGAGGCCGCGTTCGGATGGGGGGAGAGAGGTCGCGATCGGATGGGGGGAGAGAGGTCGCGATCGGACGGGGGGAGAGAGGTCGCGATCGGACGGGGGGAGAGAGGTCGCGATCGGATGGGGGGAGAGAGGTCGCGATCGGATGGGGGGAGAGAGGTCGCGATCGGACGGGGGGAGAGAGGTCGCGATCGACGGGCAGAGAGGTCGCGATCGGACGGGGGGAGAGAGGTCGCGATCGGACGGGGGGAGAGAGGTCGCGATCGGACGGGGGAGAGAGGTCGCGATCGGATGGGGGGAGAGAGGCCGCGATCGGACGGGGCAGAGAGGTCGCGATCGGATGGGGGGAGATAGGTCGCGATCGGATGGGGGGAGAGAGGCCGCGATCGGACGGGGGGAGAGAGGTCGCGATCGGACGGGGGGAGAGAGGTCACGATTGGAAGGGGGGAGAGAGGTCGCGATCGGATGGGGGGAGAGAGGCCGCGATCGGACGGGGCAGAGAGGTCGCGATTGGAAGGGGGGGAGAGAGGTCGCGATCGGACGGGGGGAGAGAGGTCGCGATCGGATGGGGGGGAGAGAGGTCGCGATCGGACGAGGGAGAGAGGTCGCGATCGGACGGGGGGAGAGAGGTCGCGATCGGATGGGGGGAGAGAGGTCGCGATCGGATGGGGGGGAGAGAGGCCGCGATGGGATGGGGGGGAGAGAGGCCGCGATCGGACGGGGGGAGAGAGGTCGCGATCGGATGGGGGGAGAGAGGTCGCGATCGGATGGGGCGAGAGAGGTCGCGATCGGACGGGGGGGAGAGAGGTCGCGATCGGACGGGGGGAGAGAGGTCGCGATCGGGTGGGGGGAGAGAGGTCGCGATCGGAAGGGGGGAGAGAGGCCGCGATCGGATGGGGGGAGAGAGATCGCGATCGGACGGGGGGAGAGAGGTCGCGATCGGACGGGGGGAGAGAGGCCGCGATCGGATGGGGGGAGAGAGGTCACGATCGGATGGGGGGAGAGAGGTCGCGAACGGATGGGGGGAGAGAGGCCGCGTTCGGATGGGGGGAGAGAGGTCGCGATCGGATGGGGGGGAGAGAGGTCGCGATCGGATGGGGGGGAGAGAGGTCGCGATCGGACGGGGGGAGAGAGGTCGCGATCGGACGGGGGGAGAGAGGTCGCGATCGGACGGGGGGGAGAGAGGTCGCGATCGGATGGGGGGAGAGAGGTCGCGATCGGATGGGGGGAGAGAGGTCGCGATCGGACGGGGGGAGAGAGGTCGCGATCGGACGGGGCAGAGAGGTCGCGATCGGGAGGGGGGGAGAGAGGTCGCGATCGGACGGGGGGAGAGAGGTCGCGATCGGACGGGGGGAGAGAGGTCGCGATCGGATGGGGGGAGAGAGGCCGCGATCGGACGGGGGGAGAGAGGCCGCGATCGGACGGGGGGAGAGAGGTCGCGATCGGATGGGGGAGAGAGGTCGCGATCGGATGGGGGGGAGATAGGTCGCGATCGGATGGGGGGAGAGAGGCCGCGATCGGACGGGGGGAGAGAGGTCGCGATCGGACGGGGGGAGAGAGGTCACGATTGGAAGGGGGGGAGAGAGGTCGCGATCGGATGGGGGGAGAGAGGCCGCGATCGGACGGGGCAGAGAGGTCGCGATTGGAAGGGGGGGAGAGAGGTCGCGATCGGACGGGGGAGAGAGGTCGCGATCGGATGGGGGGAGAGAGGTCGCGATCGGACGAGGGAGAGAGGTCGCGATCGGACGGGGGGAGAGAGGCCGCGATCGGACGGTGGGGAGAGAGGTCGCGATCGGATGGGGGGGAGAGAGTCGCGATCGGACGGGGGGAGAGAGGTCGCGATCGGACGGGGGGAGAGAGGTCGCGATCGGATGGGGGGGAGAGAGGTCGCGATCGGACGAGGGAGAGAGGTCGCGATTGGAAGGGGGGGAGAGAGGTCGCGATCGGACGGGCAGAGAGGTCGCGATTGGAAGGGGGGGAGAGAGGTCGCGATCGGATGGGGGGGAGAGAGGTCACGATTGGAAGGGGGGGAGAGAGGTCGCGATCGGATGGGGGGAGAGAGGCCGCGATCGGACGGGGCAGAGAGGTCGCGATCGGACGGGGCAGAGAGGTCGCGATTGGAAGGGGGGAGAGAGGTCGCGATCGGACGGGGGGAGAGAGGTCGCGATCGGACCGGGGAGAGAGGTCGCGATTGAAGGGGGGAGAGAGGTCGCGATCGGATGGGGGGGAGAGAGGTCGCGATCGGACGGGGCAGAGAGGTCGCGATTGGAAGGGGGGGAGAGAGGTCGCGATCGGACGGGGGGAGAGAGGTCGCGATCGGACCGGGGGAGAGAGGTCGCGATCGGATGGGGGGAGAGAGGTCGCGATCGGATGGGGGGAGAGAGGTCGCGATCGGATGGGGGGAGAGAGGTCGCGATCGGAGGCGGGGGAGAGAGGTCGCGATCGGACGGTGGGGAGAGAGGTCGCGATTGGAAGGGGGGGAGAGAGGTCGCGATCGGATGGGGGGGGAGAGAGGTCGCGATCGGATGGGGGGGAGAGAGGTCGCGATCGGACGGTGGGGAGAGAGGCCGCGATCGGATGGGGGGAGCGAGGACGCGATCGGACGGGGGGAGAGATGCCGCGATCGGACGGTGGGGAGAGATGCCGCGATCGGACGGTGGGGAGAGAGGTCGCGATCGGACGAGGGAGAGAGGTCGCGATCGGATGGGGGGAGAGAGGTCGCGATCGGATGGGGGGAGAGAGGTCGCGATCGGATCGGGGGAGAGAGGTCGCGATCGGATGGGGGGAGAGAGGTCGCGATCGGATGGGGGAGAGAGGTCGCGATCGGACGAGGGAGAGAGGTCGCGATCGGATGGGGGGAGAGGAGGTCGCGATCGGACGAGGGAGAGAGGTCGCGATCGGACGGGGGGAGAGAGGTCGCGATCGGACGGGGGGAGAGAGGTCGCGATCGGATGGGGGGAGAAGAGGTCGCGATCGGACGAGGGAGAGAGGTCGCGATCGGACGGGGGGAGAGAGGTCGCGATCGGACGGGGGGAGAGAGGTCGCGATCGGATGGGGGGAGAGAGGTCGCGATCGGATGGGGGGAGAGAGGTCGCGATCGGATGGGGGGAGAGAGGTCGCGATCGGACGAGGGAGAGAGGTCGCGATCGGATGGGGGGAGAGAGGTCGCGATCGGATGGGGGGAGAGAGGTCGCGATCGGATGGGGGGAGAGAGGTCGCGATCGGATGGGGGGAGAGAGGTCGCGATCGGATGGGGGGAGAGAGGTCGCGATCGGATGGGGGGAGAGAGGTCGCGATCGGATGGGGGGGAGAGAGGTCGCGATCGGACGAGGAGAGAGGTCGCGATTGGAAGGGGGGGAGAGAGGTCGCGATCGGATGGGGGGGAGAGAGGTCGCGATCGGATGGGGGGGGAGAGAGGTCGCGATCGGACGGTGGGGAGAGAGGCCGCGATCGGACGGGGGGAGAGAGGTCGCGATCGGACGGTGGGGAGAGAGGCCGCGATCGGACGGTGGGGAGAGAGGCCGCGATCGGACGGTGGGGAGAGATGCCGCGATCGGACGGTGGGGAGAGATGCCGCGATCGGACGGGGGGAGAGAGGGTCGCGATCGGACGGTGGGGAGAGATGCCGCGATCGGACGGTGGGGAGAGATGCCGCGATCGGACGGTGGGGAGAGAGGTCGCGATCGGACGGTGGGGAGAGAGGCCGCGATCGGACGGTGGGGAGAGATGCGCGATCGGACGGTGGGGAGAGATGCCGCGATCGGACGGGGGGAGAGAGGTCGCGATCGGACGGGGGGAAAGAGGTCGCGATCGGACGGGGGGGAGAGAGGTCGCGATCGGACGAGGGAGAGAGGTCGCGATTGGAAGGGGGGAGAGAGGTCGCGATCGGACGGGGGGAAAGAGGTCGCGATCGGACGGTGGGGAGAGATGCCGCGATCGGACGGGGGGGAGAGAGGTCGCGATCGGACGGGGGGAGAGAGGTCGCGATCGGACGGGGGGAAAGAGGTCGCGATCGGACGGGGGGGAGAGAGGTCGCGATCGGACGGGGGGAAAGAGGTCGCGATCGGACGGGGGGAGAGAGGTCGCAATCGGACGGGGGGAAAGAGGTCGCGATCGGATGGGGGGAGAGAGGTCGCGATCGGGATGGGGGAGAGAGGTCGCGATCGGAAGGGGGGAGACAGGTCGCGATCGGACGGGGGGGAGAGAGGTCGCAATCGGACGGGGGGAAAGAGGTCGCGATCGGACGGGGGGAGAGAGGTCGCGATCGGACGGGGGGAGAGAGGTCGCGATCGGAAGGGGGAGAGAGGTCGCGATCGGATGGGGGGAGAGAGGTCGCGATCAGACGGGGGAGAGAGGTCGCGATCAGACGGGGGGAGAGAGGTCGCGATGGAAGGGGGGAGAGAGGGTCGCGATTGGAAGGGGGGAGAGAGGTCGCGATCGGAAGGGGGGAGAGGTCGCGATCGGACGGTGGGGAGAGAGGTCGCGATCGGACGGGGGGAGAGAGGTCGCGATCGGACGGGGGGAGAGAGGTCGCGATCGGACGGGGGGGGAGAGAGGTCGCGATCGGATGGGGGGAGAGAGGTCGCGATCGGACGGGGGGGAGAGAGGTCGCGATCGGATGGGGGGAGAGAGGTCGCGATCGGACGGGGGGAGAGAGGTCGCGATCGGATGGGGGGAGAGAGGTCGCGATCGGATGGGGGGGAGAGAGGTCGCGATCGGATGGGGGGAGAGAGGTCGCGATCGGATGGGGGGAGAGAGGTCGCGATCGGACGGGGGGAGAGAGGTCGCGATCGGACGGGGGGAGAGAGGTCGCGATCGGATGGGGGGGAGAGAGGCCGCGATCGGATGGGGGGAGAGAGGTCGCGATCGGATGGGGGGGAGAGAGGTCGCGATCGGAAGGGGAGAGAGGTCACGATCGGACGGGGGGAGAGAGGCCGCGATCGGATGGGGGGAGAGAGGTCGCGATCGGAAGGGGAGAGAGGTCACGATCGGACGGGGGGAGAGAGGTCGCGATCGGAAGGGGAGAGAGGTCGCGATCGGAAGGGGAGAGAGGTCGCGATCGGACGGGGGGAGAGAGGCCGCGATCGGATGGGGGGGAGAGAGAGGTCGCGATCGGATGGGGGGAGAGAGGTCGCGATCGGAAGGGGAGAGAGGTCGCGATTGATGGGGGGAGAGAGGTCGCGATCGGATGGGGGGAGAGAGGTCGCGATCGGAAGGGGAGAGAGGTCGCGATCGGATGGGGGGAGAGAGGTCGCGATCGGATGGGGGGGAGAGAGGTCACGATCGGACGGGGGGAGAGAGGTCGCGATCGGAAGGGGGGAGAGAGGTCGTGATCGGACGGGGGGGAGAGAGGTCGCGATCGGACGGGGGGAGAGAGGTCACGATCGGACGGGGGGAGAGAGGTCGCGATCGGATGGGGGGAGAGAGGTCGTGATCGGACGGGGGGGAGAGAGGTCGCGATCGGAAGGGGGGAGAGAGGTCACGATCGGACGGGGGGAGAGAGGTCGCGATCGGAAGGGGAGAGAGGTCGCGATTGGATGGGGGGAGAGAGGTCGCGATCGGACGGTGGGGAGAGAGGTCAGCGATCGGACGGGGGGAGAGAGGTCGCGATCGGATGGGGGGAGAGAGGTCGCGATTGGAAGGGGGGAGAGAGGTCGCGATCGGACGGGGGAGAGAGGTCGCGATCGGACGGGGGGAGAGAGGTCGCGATCGGATGGGGAGAGAGAGGTCGCGATCGGATGGGGAGAGAGGTCGCGATTGGAAGGGGGGAGAGAGGTCGCGATCGGACGGGGGGAGAGAGGCCGCGATCGGACGGGGGAGAGAGAGGTCGCGATCGGACGGGGGGAGAGAGGTCGTGATCGGACGGGGGGAGAGAGGTCGCGATTGGATGGGGGGAGAGAGGTCGTGATCGGACGGGGGGAGAGAGGTCGCGATTGGATGGGGGGAGAGAGGTCGCGATTGGATGGGGGAGAGAGGTCGTGATCGGACGGGGGGAGAGAGGTCGCGATCGGAAGGGGAGAGAGGTCGCGATCGGATGGGGAGAGAGGTCGCGATTGGATGGGGGGAGAGAGGTCGTGATCGGACGGGGGGAGAGAGGTCGCGATCGGACGGGGGGGAGAGAGGTCGCGATTGGATGGGGGGAGAGGAGGGTCGTGATCGGACGGGGGGAGAGAGGTCGCGATCGGAAGGGAGAGAGGTCGCGATCGGATGGGGAGAGAGAGGTCGCGATTGGATGGGGGGAGAGAGGTCGCGATTGGAAGGGTGGAGAGAGGTCGCGATCGGACGGTGGGGAGAGAGGTCGCGATCGGATGGGGGGGAGAGAGGTCGCGATCGGATGGGGGGGAGAGAGGTCGCGATCGATGGGGGGAGAGAGGTCGCGATCGGACGGGGGGAGAGAGGTCGTGATCGGATGGGGGGAGAGAGGTCGCGATTGGAAGTGGGGAGAGAGGTCGCGATCGGATGGGGGAGAGAGGTCGCGATCGGATGGGGGGGAGAGAGGTCGCGATCGGATGGGGGGAGAGAGGTCGCGATCGACGGGGGGAGAGAGGTCGCGATCGGACGGGGGGAGAGAGGTCACGATCGGACGGGGGGAGAGAGGTCGCGATCGGATGGGGGGGAGAGAGGTCGCGATTGGATGGGGGGAGAGAGGTCGCGATCGGATGGGGGGGAGAGAGGTCGCGATCGGATGGGGGGGAGAGAGGTCGCGATCGGACGGTGGGGAGAGAGGCCGCGATCGGATGGGGGAGCGAGGACGCGATCGGACGGGGGGAGAGATGCCGCGATCGGACGGTGGGGAGAGATGCCGCGATCGGACGGTGGGGAGAGAGTCGCGATCGGACGAGGGAGAGAGGTCGCGATCGGATGGGGGGAGAGAGGTCGCGATCGGATGGGGGGAGAGAGGTCGCGATCGGATCGGGGGAGAGAGGTCGCGATCGGATGGGGGGAGAGAGGTCGCGATCGGATGGGGGGAGAGAGGTCGCGATCGGACGAGGGAGAGAGGTCGCGATCGGATGGGGGAGAGAGGTCGCGATCGGACGAGGAGAGAGGTCGCGATCGGACGGGGGGAGAGAGGTCGCGATCGGACGGGGGGAGAGAGGTCGCGATCGGATGGGGGGAGAGAGGTCGCGATCGGACGAGGGAGAGAGGTCGCGATCGGACGGGGGGAGAGAGGTCGCGATCGGACGGGGGAGAGAGGTCGCGATCGGATGGGGGGAGAGAGGTCGCGATCGGATGGGGGGGAGAGAGGTCGCGATCGGATGGGGGGAGAGAGGTCGCGATCGGACGAGGGAGAGAGGTCGCGATCGGATGGGGGGAGAGAGGTCGCGATCGGATGGGGGAGAGAGGTCGCGATCGGATGGGGGGAGAGAGGTCGCGATCGGATGGGGGGAGAGAGGTCGCGATCGGATGGGGGGAGAGAGGTCGCGATCGGATGGGGGGAGAGAGGTCGCGATCGGATGGGGGGGAGAGAGGTCGCGATCGGACGAGGGAGAGAGGTCGCGATTGGAAGGGGGGGAGAGAGGTCGCGATCGGATGGGGGGGAGAGAGGTCGCGATCGGATGGGGGGGAGAGAGGTCGCGATCGGACGGTGGGGAGAGAGGCCGCGATCGGACGGGGGGAGAGAGGTCGCGATCGGACGGTGGGGAGAGAGGCCGCGATCGGACGGTGGGGAGAGAGGCCGCGATCGGACGGTGGGGAGAGATGCCGCGATCGGACGGTGGGGAGAGATGCCGCGATCGGACGGGGGGAGAGAGGTCGCGATCGGACGGTGGGGAGAGATGCCGCGATCGGACGGTGGGGAGAGATGCCGCGATCGGACGGTGGGGAGAGAGGTCGCGATCGGACGGTGGGGAGAGAGGCCGCGATCGGACGGTGGGGAGAGATGCCGCGATCGGACGGTGGGGAGAGATGCCGCGATCGGACGGGGGGAGAGAGGTCGCGATCGGACGGGGGGAAAGAGGTCGCGATCGGACGGGGGGGAGAGAGGTCGCGATCGGACGAGGGAGAGAGGTCGCGATTGGAAGGGGGGAGAGAGGTCGCGATCGGACGGGGGGAAAGAGGTCGCGATCGGACGGTGGGGAGAGATGCCGCGATCGGACGGTGGGGAGAGAGGTCGCGATCGGACGGGGGGAGAGAGGTCGCGATCGGACGGGGGGAAAGAGGTCGCGATCGGACGGGGGGAGAGAGGTCGCGATCGGACGGGGGGAAAGAGGTCGCGATCGGACGGGGGGAGAGAGGTCGCAATCGGACGGGGGGAAAGAGGTCGCGATCGGATGGGGGGAGAGAGGTCGCGATCGGGATGGGGGGAGAGAGGTCGCGATCGGAAGGGGGGAGACAGGTCGCGATCGGACGGGGGGAGAGAGGTCGCAATCGGACGGGGGGAAAGAGGTCGCGATCGGACGGGGGGAGAGAGGTCGCGATCGGACGGGGGGAGAGAGGTCGCGATCGGAAGGGGGGAGAGAGGTCGCGATCGGATGGGGGGAGAGAGGTCGCGATCAGACGGGGGGAGAGAGGTCGCGATCAGACGGGGGGAGAGAGGTCGCGATTGGAAGGGGGGAGAGAGGTCGCGATTGGAAGGGGGGAGAGAGGTCGCGATCGGAAGGGGGGAGAGGTCGCGATCGGACGGTGGGGAGAGAGGTCGCGATCGGACGGGGGGAGAGAGGTCGCGATCGGACGGGGGGAGAGAGGTCGCGATCGGACGGGGGGGGAGAGAGGTCGCGATCGGATGGGGGGAGAGAGGTCGCGATCGGACGGGGGGGAGAGAGGTCGCGATCGGATGGGGGGAGAGAGGTCGCGATCGGACGGGGGGAGAGAGGTCGCGATCGGATGGGGGGGAGAGAGGTCGCGATCGGATGGGGGGGAGAGAGGTCGCGATCGGATGGGGGGAGAGAGGTCGCGATCGGATGGGGGGAGAGAGGTCGCGATCGGACGGGGGGAGAGAGGTCGCGATCGGACGGGGGGAGAGAGGTCGCGATCGGATGGGGGGGAGAGAGGCCGCGATCGGATGGGGGGAGAGAGGTCGCGATCGGATGGGGGGGAGAGAGGTCGCGATCGGAAGGGGAGAGAGGTCACGATCGGACGGGGGGAGAGAGGCCGCGATCGGATGGGGGGAGAGAGGTCGCGATCGGAAGGGGAGAGAGGTCACGATCGGACGGGGGGAGAGAGGTCGCGATCGGAAGGGGAGAGAGGTCGCGATCGGAAGGGGAGAGAGGTCGCGATCGGACGGGGGGAGAGAGGCCGCGATCGGATGGGGGGGAGAGAGAGGTCGCGATCGGATGGGGGGAGAGAGGTCGCGATCGGAAGGGGAGAGAGGTCGCGATTGGATGGGGGGAGAGAGGTCGCGATCGGATGGGGGGAGAGAGGTCGCGATCGGAAGGGGAGAGAGGTCGCGATCGGATGGGGGGAGAGAGGTCGCGATCGGATGGGGGGAGAGAGGTCACGATCGGACGGGGGGAGAGAGGTCGCGATCGGAAGGGGGGAGAGAGGTCGTGATCGGACGGGGGGGAGAGAGGTCGCGATCGGACGGGGGGAGAGAGGTCACGATCGGACGGGGGGAGAGAGGTCGTGATCGGACGGGGGGAGAGAGGTCGCGATCGGATGGGGGGAGAGAGGTCGTGATCGGACGGGGGGGAGAGAGGTCGCGATCGGAAGGGGGGAGAGAGGTCACGATCGGACGGGGGGAGAGAGGTCGCGATCGGAAGGGGAGAGAGGTCGCGATTGGATGGGGGGAGAGAGGTCGCGATCGGACGGTGGGGAGAGAGGTCGCGATCGGACGGGGGGAGAGAGGTCGCGATCGGATGGGGGGAGAGAGGTCGCGATTGGAAGGGGGGAGAGAGGTCGCGATCGGACGGGGGAGAGAGGTCGCGATCGGACGGGGGGAGAGAGGTCGCGATCGGATGGGGAGAGAGAGGTCGCGATCGGATGGGGAGAGAGGTCGCGATTGGAAGGGGGGAGAGAGGTCGCGATCGGACGGGGGGAGAGAGGCCGCGATCGGACGGGGGGAGAGAGAGGTCGCGATCGGACGGGGGGAGAGAGGTCGTGATCGGACGGGGGGAGAGAGGTCGCGATTGGATGGGGGGAGAGAGGTCGTGATCGGACGGGGGGAGAGAGGTCGCGATTGGATGGGGGGAGAGAGGTCGCGATTGGATGGGGGGAGAGAGGTCGTGATCGGACGGGGGGAGAGAGGTCGCGATCGGAAGGGGAGAGAGGTCGCGATCGGATGGGGAGAGAGGTCGCGATTGGATGGGGGGAGAGAGGTCGTGATCGGACGGGGGGAGAGAGGTCGCGATCGGACGGGGGGAGAGAGGTCGCGATTGGATGGGGGGAGAGAGGTCGTGATCGGACGGGGGGAGAGAGGTCGCGATCGGAAGGGGAGAGAGGTCGCGATCGGATGGGGAGAGAGAGGTCGCGATTGGATGGGGGGAGAGAGGTCGCGATTGGAAGGGTGGAGAGAGGTCGCGATCGGACGGTGGGGAGAGAGGTCGCGATCGGATGGGGGGGAGAGAGGTCGCGATCGGATGGGGGGGAGAGAGGTCGCGATCGGATGGGGGGAGAGAGGTCGCGATCGGACGGGGGGAGAGAGGTCGTGATCGGATGGGGGGAGAGAGGTCGCGATTGGAAGTGGGGAGAGAGGTCGCGATCGGATGGGGGGAGAGAGGTCGCGATCGGATGGGGGGGAGAGAGGTCGCGATCGGATGGGGGGAGAGAGGTCGCGATCGGACGGGGGGAGAGAGGTCGCGATCGGACGGGGGGAGAGAGGTCACGATCGGACGGGGGGAGAGAGGTCGCGATCGGATGGGGGGGAGAGAGGTCGCGATTGGATGGGGGGAGAGAGGTCGCGATAGGAAGGGGGGAGAGAGGTCGCGATCGGATGGGGGGAGAGAGGTCGCGATCGGACGGGGGGAGAGAGGTCGCGATCGGATGGGGGGGAGAGAGGTCGCGATTGGATGGGGGGAGAGAGGTCGCGATAGGAAGGGGGGAGAGAGGTCGCGATCGGATGGGGGGAGAGAGGTCGCGATCGGATGGGGGGAGAGAGGTCGCGATCGGATGGGGGGGAGAGAGGTCGCGATCGGAAGGGGGAGAGAGGCCGCGATCGGATGGGGGGGAGAGAGGTCGCGATCGGACGGGGGGAGAGAGGTCGCGATCAGATGGGGGGGAGAGAGGTCGCGATCGGAAGGGGGGAGAGAGGTCGCGATCGGATGGGGGGAGAGAGGTCGCGATCGGACGGGGGGAGAGAGGCCGCGATCGGACGGGGGGAGAGAGGTCGCGATTGGATGGGGGGAGAGAGGCCGCGATCGGATGGGGGGGAGAGAGGTCGTGATCGGATGGGGGGAGAGAGGTCGCGATCGGACGGGGGGAGAGAGGTCGTGATCGGACGGGGGGAGAGAGGTCGCGATCAGATGGGGGGGAGAGAGGTCGCGATCGGAAGGGGGGAGAGAGGTCGCGATCGGAAGGGGGGAGAGAGGTCGCGATCGGAAGGGGGGAGAGAGGCCGCGATCGGACGGGGGGAGAGAGGTCGCGATCAGACGGGGGGAGAGAGGTCGCGATTGGAAGGGGGGAGAGAGGTCGCGATTGGAAGGGGGGAGAGAGGTCGCGATCGGAAGGGGGGAGAGGTCGCGATCGGACGGTGGGGAGAGAGGTCGCGATCGGACGGGGGGAGAGAGGTCGCGATCGGACGGGGGGAGAGAGGTCGCGATCGGACGGGGGGGGAGAGAGGTCGCGATCGGATGGGGGGAGAGAGGTCGCGATCGGACGGGGGGGAGAGAGGTCGCGATCGGATGGGGGGAGAGAGGTCGCGATCGGACGGGGGGAGAGAGGTCGCGATCGGATGGGGGGGAGAGAGGTCGCGATCGGATGGGGGGGAGAGAGGTCGCGATCGGATGGGGGGAGAGAGGTCGCGATCGGATGGGGGGAGAGAGGTCGCGATCGGACGGGGGGAGAGAGGTCGCGATCGGACGGGGGGAGAGAGGTCGCGATCGGATGGGGGGGAGAGAGGCCGCGATCGGATGGGGGGAGAGAGGTCGCGATCGGATGGGGGGGAGAGAGGTCGCGATCGGAAGGGGAGAGAGGTCACGATCGGACGGGGGGAGAGAGGCCGCGATCGGATGGGGGGAGAGAGGTCGCGATCGGAAGGGGAGAGAGGTCACGATCGGACGGGGGGAGAGAGGTCGCGATCGGAAGGGGAGAGAGGTCGCGATCGGAAGGGGAGAGAGGTCGCGATCGGACGGGGGGAGAGAGGCCGCGATCGGATGGGGGGGAGAGAGAGGTCGCGATCGGATGGGGGGAGAGAGGTCGCGATCGGAAGGGGAGAGAGGTCGCGATTGGATGGGGGGAGAGAGGTCGCGATCGGATGGGGGGAGAGAGGTCGCGATCGGAAGGGGAGAGAGGTCGCGATCGGATGGGGGGAGAGAGGTCGCGATCGGATGGGGGGAGAGAGGTCACGATCGGACGGGGGGAGAGAGGTCGCGATCGGAAGGGGGGAGAGAGGTCGTGATCGGACGGGGGGGAGAGAGGTCGCGATCGGACGGGGGGAGAGAGGTCACGATCGGACGGGGGGAGAGAGGTCGTGATCGGACGGGGGGAGAGAGGTCGCGATCGGATGGGGGGAGAGAGGTCGTGATCGGACGGGGGGGAGAGAGGTCGCGATCGGAAGGGGGGAGAGAGGTCACGATCGGACGGGGGGAGAGAGGTCGCGATCGGAAGGGGAGAGAGGTCGCGATTGGATGGGGGGAGAGAGGTCGCGATCGGACGGTGGGGAGAGAGGTCGCGATCGGACGGGGGGAGAGAGGTCGCGATCGGATGGGGGGAGAGAGGTCGCGATTGGAAGGGGGGAGAGAGGTCGCGATCGGACGGGGGAGAGAGGTCGCGATCGGACGGGGGGAGAGAGGTCGCGATCGGATGGGGAGAGAGAGGTCGCGATCGGATGGGGAGAGAGGTCGCGATTGGAAGGGGGGAGAGAGGTCGCGATCGGACGGGGGGAGAGAGGCTGCGATCGGACGGGGGGAGAGAGAGGTCGCGATCGGACGGGGGGAGAGAGGTCGTGATCGGACGGGGGGAGAGAGGTCGCGATTGGATGGGGGGAGAGAGGTCGTGATCGGACGGGGGGAGAGAGGTCGCGATTGGATGGGGGGAGAGAGGTCGCGATTGGATGGGGGGAGAGAGGTCGTGATCGGACGGGGGGAGAGAGGTCGCGATCGGAAGGGGAGAGAGGTCGCGATCGGATGGGGAGAGAGGTCGCGATTGGATGGGGGGAGAGAGGTCGTGATCGGACGGGGGGAGAGAGGTCGCGATCGGACGGGGGGAGAGAGGTCGCGATTGGATGGGGGGAGAGAGGTCGTGATCGGACGGGGGGAGAGAGGTCGCGATCGGAAGGGGAGAGAGGTCGCGATCGGATGGGGAGAGAGAGGCCGCGATCAGACGGGGGGAGAGAGGTCGCGATCGGATGGGGGGGAGAGAGGTCGCGATCGGATGGGGGGAGAGAGGTCGCGATCGGATGGGGGGAGAGAGGTCGCGATCGGACGGGGGGAGAGAGGTCGCGATCGGACGGGGGGAGAGAGGCCGCGATCGGACGGGGGGAGAGAGGTCGCGATCGGATGGGGGGAGAGAGGTCGCGATCGGATGGGGGGAGAGAGGCCGCGATCGGATGGGGGGGAGAGAGGCCGCGATCGGACGGGGGGAGAGAGGTCGCGATCGGATGGGGGGGAGAGAGGTCGCGATTGGATGGGGGGAGAGAGGCCGCGATCGGACGGGGGGAGAGAGGTCGCGATCGGATGGGGGGGAGAGAGGTCGCGATTGGATGGGGGGAGAGAGGTCGCGATCGGACGGGGGGAGAGAGGTCGTGATCGGATGGGGGGAGAGAGGTCGCGATCGGACGGGGGGAGAGAGGCCGCGATCGGACGGGGGGAGAGAGGTCGCGATTGGATGGGGGGGAGAGAGGTCGCGATCGGAAGGGGGGAGAGAGGTCGCGATCGGACGGGGGGAGAGAGGCCGCGATCGGATGGGGGGGAGAGAGGTCGCGATCGGACGGGGGGAGAGAGGTCGCGATCAGATGGGGGGGAGAGAGGTCGCGATCGGAAGGGGGGAGAGAGGTCGCGATCGGATGGGGGGAGAGAGGTCGCGATCGGACGGGGGGAGAGAGGCCGCGATCGGACGGGGGGAGAGAGGTCGCGATTGGATGGGGGGAGAGAGGCCGCGATCGGATGGGGGGGAGAGAGGTCGTGATCGGATGGGGGGAGAGAGGTCGCGATCGGACGGGGGGAGAGAGGTCGCGATCGGAAGGGGGGAGAGAGGCCGCGATCGGATGGGGGGAGAGAGGTCGCGATCGGATGGGGGGAGAGAGGTCGCGATCGGATGGGGGGGAGAGAGGTCGCGATCGGACGGGGGGAGAGAGGTCGCGATCGGATGGGGGGGAGAGAGGCCGCGATCGGATGGGGGGAGAGAGGTCGCGATTGGAAGGGGGGAGAGGTCGCGATCGGAAGGGGAGAGAGGCCGCGATTGGATGGGGGGAGAGGCCGCGATTGGATGGGGGGAGAGAGGTCGCGATCGGATGGGGGGAGAGAGGCCGCGATTGGATGGGGGGAGAGAGGCCGCGATTGGCGGGGGTGGGGAGCGGTCGTGATTGGGTGGGCTGGTGGAGGGCGGCTGACTATCAGGGCTGGGGAAGGCCGAAGGATTCCTTGAGGCAAGGATTTGGAAGCACTCCTGCTCCTCCTGGCCCACAAGGAGTGGTGAAAAAGACACTTACCTTAGGGAGCAGGCAGCTCCCGCCTGCCTTTCATTGCCAGGTTCCCTGAGCCCTGGGAAACCTGTGCAACAGCAGTGAATTTTAAATTGGGCTCCCAATTGCTCTGTGGGAGCCCGATTTAAATGTGTTAAAGAGTATCCCGCCTCTCCACGGACGTGCCAATATCTGCCGCCGTAAACAAGGTGGCAGGCGCATTGGGGACGCGTTCCCCGTATTTAACCCTTTAACCTCTCCTTCCACCCTCTCCCGCCCGCCTCGAGACCTTATTTTCAGTGCGTCAGGGAGACAGTCTTTAAAAAATCAGGACAACAATAAGTAAGTCAGGCAGCGGCAGGCTGCAAGAGGGCAACGTCTGCCCTGGTTAAGGAGTGAAGACAAGGGCCCATGAAATGGGTCAGTATATGCATGTTCTTGATCTTTATAATAATAACAACAACTTGCATTTACATGCCCTCAAATACCGTAACCTCGACAAGTGGTGATCAAGTGTTGCTCACAGAGAGGGAGGAAAACTCGAAGGTAGAGACATCTGCTCTCGTGCATCTCGTGCTGATTAGTACTGAAGGGTGTTCTAGGAGTGAGTTTTATTTGTTCATGGGATGTGGGCGTCGCTGGAGAGGCTGCATTTATTGCCCATCCCTAATTGCCCTTGAGAAGGTGGTGGTGAGCCGTCTTCTTGAACCGCTGCAGTCCGTGTGGTGAATGTTCTCCCACATTCTGCTGTTAGGAAGGGAGTTCCAGGATTTTGACCCAGTGACGATGAAGGAACGGCGATATATTTCCAAGTCGGGATGGTGTGTGACTTGGAGGGGAACGTGCAGGTGGTGTTGTTCCCATGTGCCTGCTGCTCTTGTCCTTCTAGGTGGTAGAGGTCGCGGGTTTGGGAGGCGCTGTCGAAGAAGCCTTGGCGAGTTGCTGCAGTGCATCCTGTGGATGGTGCACACTGCAGCCACAGTGCACCGGTGGTGAAGGGAGTGAATGTTTAGGGCGGTGGATGAGGTGCCAATCAAGCGGGCTGCTTTGTCCTGGATGGTGTCGCGCTTCTGAATGTTATTGGAGCTGCACTCATCCAGGCAAGTGGAGATTATTCCATCACACTCCTGATTTGTGCCTTGTAGATGGTGGAAAGGTTTTAGGGAGTCAAGAAGTGAGTCACTCGCCGCAGAATACCCAGCCTCTGACCTGCTGTTGTAGCCACAGTATTTATGTGGCTGGTCCAGTTCGGTTTCTGGTCAATGGTGACTCCCAGGATGTTGATGGTGGGGAATTCGGCGATGGTAATGCCGTTGAATGTCAAGGGGAGGTGGTTAGACTCTCTCTTGTTGGAGATGGACATTGCCTGGCACTTGTCTGGCGCGAATGTTACTTGCCACTTATCAGCCCAGGCGTGGTTGTTGTCCAAGTCTTGCTGCATGCGGGCACGGACTGCTTCATTATCTGAGGGGTTGTGAATGGAACTGAATACTGTGCAATCATCAGTGATAATCCCCATTTCTGACTTTATGATGGAGGGAAGGTCATTGATGAAGCAGCTGAAGATGGTTGGGCCGAGGACACTGCCCTGAGGAACTCCTGCAGCAATGTCCTGGGGCTGAGATGATTGGCCTCCAACAACCACTACCATCTTCCTTTGTCCTTGGTATGACTCCAGCCACTGGAGAGTTTTCCCCCATCCAATCTTTCACCCGTGGTTAATGGGTGGATATGGCAGAGGCAATTGGGAAAATGAGAGAAAATAATCTCAAATGGGGTTATGGGGCTCCCCTAAAACGCATGCCCATTGCACAGCCCAGGAAGATCTAAGCTTCTATCAACAATAACTTGCATTTATATAGCATCTTTAATGCAGTAAAACGTCCCAAGGTGCTTCACAGGAGCAATTATCAAACAAAATTTGACACGGAGCCACATAAGGAGATATTAGGACAGGTGACCAAAGAGGTAGGTTTTAAGGAGCGTCTTAAAGGAGGAGGGAGAAGTAAAGAGGTGGAAAGGATTAAGGAGAGAATTCCAGAGCTTAGGGCCCAGGTAGCTGAACGGACGGCCGCCAATGGTGGAGCGATTAAAATCGGGGATGCGCATGAGACAAGAATTAGAGGAACGCAGAGATCTCAAAGGGTTGTAGGGCTGGAGGAGGTTACAGAGATAGGGAGGGGAGAGCGAGGCCATGGAGGGATTTGACAACAAGGATGATAATTTAAAAACTGAGGCGTTACCGGACCAGGAGCCAATGTAGGTCAGCGAGCACAGGGGGTGATGGGAGAACGGGACTTGGTGCGAGTTAGGATACGGGGCAGCAGAGTTTTGACTGAGGGATATGTTGACTGAGCTGGCCTCAGTTGGGGCAGCGGTAAGGTCACTACAATTGGCCTCAGTGCCCCAGGACTAATGAAGGGGGAGGAAGGGTAACGCACCACCAGCTCCTGTCCGCTGTCCACTGGGGAGTAGGGAAAAACCGGGGAACTACAGGCCAGTGAGCCTAACATCAGTGGTAGGAAAATTATTGGAAAAAATTCTGAAGGACAAAATTAGTCTCCACTTGGAGAAGCAAGGATTAATCAGGGATAGTCAACATGGCTTTGTCAAGGGAAGATCATGTCTGACTAATTTGATTGAATTTTTTGAGGGGGTGACTAGGCGTGTGGATGAGGGTAACGCAGTGGATGTGGTGTCCATGGATTTCAGTAAGGCCTTCGATAAAGTCCCCCACAGGAGACTGGTCAAGAAGGTACGAGCCCATGGAATCCAGGGTGCCTTGGCACTTTGGATACAAAACTGGCTTAGTGGCGGAAGGCAGAGGGTGATGGTCGAAGGTTGTTTTTGTGACTGGAAGCCTGTGGCCAGTGGGGTACCACAGGGATCGGTGCTGGGTCCCTTGCTGTTTGTGGTCTACATTAATGACTTGGATATGAATGTAAAAGGTATGATCAGTAAGTTCGCTGATGATACAAAGATTGGTAGGGTGGTAAATAGCGAGGAGGATAGCCTCAGTCTGCAGGACGATATAGATGGGTTGGTCAGATGGGCGGAACAGTGGCAAATGGAATTTAACCCGGAAAAGTGCGAGGTGATGCACTTTGGAGGGACTAACAAGGCAAGGGAATACACAATGAATGGGAGGACCCTAGGCAAGACAGAGGGTCAGAGGGATCTTGGTGTGCAAGTTCACAGATCCCTGAAGGCGGCGGAACAGGTAGATAAGGTGGTAAAGAAGGCATATGGGATACTTGCCTTTATTAGCCGAGGCATAGAATATAAGAGCAAGGAGGTTATGATGGAGCTGTATAAAACACTGGTTAGGCCACAGCTGGAGTACTGTGTGCAGTTCTGGTCGCCACACTACAGGAAGGATGTGATCGCTTTGGAGAGGGTGCAGAGGAGATTCACCAGGATGTTACCAGGGCTGGAGCGCTTCAGCTATGAAGAGAGACTGGGAAGATTGGGTTTGTTTTCCTTGGAGCAGAGGAGGCAGAGGGGGGACATGATTGAGGTGTACAAAATTATGAGGGGCACAGATAGGATGGATACTAAGGAGCTTTTTCCCTTTGTTGAGGGTTCTATAACAAGGGGACATAGATTCAAGGTAAAAGGCGGGAGGTTTAGAGGGGATTTGAGAAAGAACTTTTTCACCCAGAGGGTGGTTGGAGTCTGGAACTCACTGTATGAAAGGGTTGTGGAGGCAGGAACCCTCACAACATTCAAGAAGCATTTGGATGAGCACTTGAAATGCCATAGCATACAAGGCTACGGACCAAATGCTGGAATATGGGATTAGAGTAGACAGGGCTGATGGCCGGCGCGGACACGATGGGCCGAAGGGCCTCTATCCGTGCTGTATTACTCTATGACACTGAACCCTCTGGAACGTGCTCACGTGTGGACATTGTAGGGAGACAGAATTGGGGTAGGCCTTGACGTCTTCCACGTGTGAAGTGTGGTAGGGTAGGGTAGGGAGCGCCTATCAAACTCTATCCCAACACAAGCCAGTCGCCAGGGCAAGATGGCAGGAAAAAGTAGCAATAAAAGAGAACGCAGCTCTCCCGCTGATTGTCCAGTCACACTTCTTATCGACCGGATCGTGCATTCTGTTGACATGTTCGCTTCACCTGGCTCATCTGCTTTCCCCCTTTTCCCTCAGCTTCAGGTACACGTGTCACTGCCAAGAATCTGACCACCAAGCCACCAGTCACCTCCACCCTGAGCAAGTCCAACAGAAAGAGCAGTGGGAAGACTGACCCTGAGCTCTCCGCTATATTGCCTGCTGTCGACTTGGAAGGTATCGTCCCTGGAGCCTGCGTGGTGCAGGGTCCCAGTGAGAACATGTGGGGGTCTGTGGGTGGGAGGAGAAAAAGATAAACTGGATGCCGGGAATAGAAACAGAAGCGCTGGGAATACGCAGCATGCAGAGAGCGTCTAAAAGAGACAGATAGGGTAAAGTTTCCCATTGATGTCTCAGATCCTCATCCTTGCCTTCAGATCCAACCAGAGCCTAGCCCCACCCTATCTCAGAGATCTCCTCCAGCTCTCCATTCCTGTGTGCACCCTCTACATCTCTGAGAGTGCCTACCCTCCTCTCCCGCCACTCCTCTTCACCATCAGCTTCCACTCCCTAAGCCGCTCTGTCCTTGACCCCTCAGCACTTCTGCTTTGGGATCTCCCTCCTTCCCTTTAGTCACTTTGCTAAGACCCTTTTCTTCGATTGTGCTTTCACCACTTTTCCCCAAATACCTTCCTTTGCCCTTGCTTGGTCTCCACTCTTTGTCCAGTGCCCAGTAAGGCATTCTGCAACGTCTCTGTACTTAGAATCATAGAACCATAGAATGATAAAGCATAGAAGGAGGCCATTTAGCCCATTGTGCCTGCACCGGCTCCTTGAAAGAGCTGTCCAATTAGTCCCACTCCCCCTGCTCTTTCCCCATGGCCCTGCAAATTTTTCCTCTTCAAGTATTTCTCCAATTCCCTTTTGAAAGTTACTATTGAATCTGCTTCCACCGCCCTTTCAGGCAGTGAATTCCAGATCAGAACAACTCGCTAATTTTTAGTTCCTCATGTCACCTCTGGTTCTTTTGCCAATTACCTTAAATCTGTGTCCTCTGGTTACCGACCCTTCTGCTACTGGAATCAGTTTCTCCTTATTTACTGTATAAAAACCCTTCATGATTTTGAAAACCTCTATTAAATCTCCCCTTAACCTTCTCTGCTCTAAGGTGAACAATCCCAGTTTCTCCAGTCTCTCCACATAACTGAAGTCCCTCATCCCTGGAACCATTCTAGTAAATCTCCTCTGCACCCTCTCTAAGGCCTTCACATCCTTCCTAAAGTGTGGTGCCCAGAATTGAACACAATCCTCCAGCTGGGGTCTAACCAGTGTTCTATAACTTCCTTGCTTTTGTACTCTATGTCTCTGTTAATAAAACCCAGGATTCCGTATGCTTTTTAACAGCCTTCTCAACTTGTCCTGCCATCTTCAAAGATTTGTGTACATACATCCCCAGGTCTCTCTGTTCCTGCACCCCCTTTAAAATTGTACCATTTAGTTTATTTTGCCTCTCCTCATTCTTCCCACCAAAATGTATCACTTCACACTTCTCTGTGTTAAATTCCATCTGCCATGTGTCTGCCCATTTCACCAGTCTGTCTGTGTCCTCCTGTAGTCTGTTATTATCCTCCACATTGTTTACTACATTTCCAAGTTTTGTGTCATCTGCAAAGTTTGAAATTATATATATAAAAATGAGCAGTGGTCCTAATACTGACCCCTGGGGAACACCACTGTAAACTTCCCTCCAGTCTGAGAAACAACTGTTCACCACTACTCTCTGCCTTCTGTCCCTTAGCTAATTTTGTATCCACGCTGCCACTGTCCCTTTAATCCCATGGGCTTTAATTTTGCTAACAAGTCTATTATGCGGCACTTTATCAAATGCCTTTTGAAAGTCCATGTGCACAACATCAACCGCACTCCCCTCATCAACCCTCTCCGTTACTTCATCAAAGAACTCGATCAAGTTAATCAAACACGATTTTCCTTTAACAAATCCGTGCTGACTTTCATTTATTCGCCCAGACTTTTCCAAGTGTCAATTCATTTTGTCCCAGATTATTGTTTGTAAAAGTTTCCCGAACACGGACATTAAGCTGACTGACCTGTAATTGCTGGGTTTATCCCTCTCCCCTCTTTTGAACAGGAGTGTAATATTTGCCATTCTCCAGTCCTCCGGCACCACTCCCATATCTAAGGAGGATTGAATGGCCCCTTGAGGAGGACTGTAGGAATACATGTTATAGTCAAATCCTTCCTCAGAACTGGTATTGTCAGAAGCGTCCCTTTCTAAGAGTGGCCTTTGTATGGTACACAGCCTGTTTATAGTAAATGTCTTTGTATAGTATACAGACTTTATAGTACTGGTCTTTCTATGGTATACAGGCTTTTATAGTACACGCCTTTGAATGGTATAAAGCCCTTAATAGTATAGTCCTTTGGTATACAGCCTGTTTATAGTACAAGCCTATGTAACATACAAACATAGAAAATAGGAGCAAGAGTAGGTCATTCGGCCCTTCGGGCCTGCTCCGCCATTCAAAATGATCATGGCTGATCGTCTAACTCAGTACCCTGTTCCCGCTTTTTCCCCATATCCCTCGATCCCTTTAGCATTAAGAAATATATCTATCTCCTTCTTGAATACATCTAATGACTTGGCCTCCACTGCCTTCTGTGGTAGAGAATTCCACAGGTTCACCACCCTCTGAGTGAAGAAATTTCTCCTCATCTCGGTTCTAAATGGCATACCCCGTATCCTGAGACTGTGACCCCTGGTTCTGGACTCCCCAGCCATCGGGAACATCCTCCCTGCATCCAGTCTGTCCAGTCCTGTTAGAATTTTATATGTTTCGATGAGATCACCTCTCATTCTTCTAAACTCTAGTGAATATAGGCCTAGTCGACCCAATCTCTCCTCATACGTCAGTCCTGCCATCCCAGGAATCAGTCTGGTAAACCTTCGTTGCACTCCCTCCATGGCAAGGACATCCTTCCTCAGATAAGGAGACCAAAACTGCACACAATACTCCAGATGTGGTCTCACCAAGGCCCTGTATAACTGCAGTAAGACATCCCTGCTCCTGTACTCAAATCCTCTTGCAATGAAGGCCAACATACCATTCGCCTTCCTAACTGCTTGCTGCACCTGAATGCTCGCATATAGTATACAGCCTGTTTTATAGTACAAACCTTTGTATGGTTTACAGCCTGTTTATAGTACTGACTTGTTGGTCAGTGCTTCTCATCGGTTACTGTTCACCAATGTACCTTTACAAGGCAGGTCGTTCTCCCCTGACGATAACGGTTGGAGTTGGGATACAGCTGGCACCAGGTAGCCTCCAGGAGCACACCCGAATATCAGTTTGTCATGTGTAGTCCCAGAGTATAGGCAAGCTATTGATTCATGGGGGGGTCTCACAGCCACACCTGACCCTGTCCTTGCCTGATGTCCACACCCTTTCCAGCAGGGGTCACGATTGTGATTAGCACTTGGAATCCTGGCTAATTTTCCATTTCCCTGGCCCAGAGGTGCAAAGGACAATTGTATCGCCCTGATTTCTGCCCGGCTGAGATCAGATCAGATTGGGGATTGAACCTGGGATTCACTATGTAAGAACTCATGAACTTGCAGAACCAGAAAGACCCCAGTGTCCAGGAAATCTCATCTCCCACCGTACCCCTACTACACCTCTAGGAAAAGCTTTTCCAGGTCTTTATCCAACTCTATTGAATCTTCAGATGCAATCACCCTCGTCTGCCTCAGTGGACTGTCTGTTCCATTCTTTGTGTAAAGTAGTTAAATCTAATCTGCCTTTTCAGCCTAGCTTCTATTTTAGAGCCCGTGGCCTCTCCTACGCCCTTTTGTTGTGTGCGGTTCTGTACTGTTGCAGGCAGGGGTGAGTGGAGCCCTGCAAGAATCTATCCAGGTCCCCTGATCTAACACTTCTCACAAAATGACTTGAGGTAGGCCCCATTTGTAATTTTAAAGCATTTGCTGGTGACACCAAGTTATGTGGCCAGGTAACAAGAATAAGAGAGGTTGTTAGTACCCAGGAGGATCTGGACCAATTCAGCCAGTGAACTGAGGATTGGCAGATGGATTCTTATGTGAAAAAAATATAAGTAATGCATGTCGAAATAGCTCATTAAAACATAATAATTGGGGCCTGGGAAAGGGTTTGGAGTTTGGGTGTGTGGGTTTGGGTTTTGATTTTAGGTGTGTGGGTTTGGGTTTTAGATTTGGGTTTGGGTTTTAGGTTCGGGTTTTGGGTGTGTGGGTTTGGGCTTTGGGTGTGTGGGTTTGGGTGTGTGGGTTTGGGTTTGGGGTTTGGGTGTGTGGGTTTGGGTGTGTGGGTTTGGGTTTGGGGTTTGGGTGTGTGGGTTTGGGTTTGGGGTTTGGGGTTTGGGTGTGTGGGTTTGGGCTTTGAGTGTGTGGGTTTGGGTTTGGGGTTTGGGTGTGTGGGTTTGGGTTTGGGGTTTGGGTGTGTTGGTTTGGGCTTTGAGTGTGTGGGTTTGGATGTGTGGGTTTGGGTTTGGGGTTTGGGTGTGTGGGTTTGGGTTTGGTTGTTTGGTTTTGGGTTTTAGGTTTGGGTTTGGGTGTGTGGGTTTGGGCTTGGGTTTGGGTGTGTGGGTTTGGGTTTGGGTTTGGGTGTGTGGGTTTGGGTTTGGGTGTTTGGGTTTGGGGTTTGGGTGTGTGGGTTTGGGTTTTAGGTTTGGGTTTGGGTTTGGGTTTTGGATGTGCGAGTTTGGGTGTGTGGGTTTGGGTTTGGGTGTGTGGGTTTGGGTTTTAGGTTTGGGTTTGGGTTTGGGTTTTGGATGTGCGAGTTTGGGTGTGTGGGTTTGGGCTTGGATTTGGGTGTGTGGGTTTGGGTTTGGGTGTGTGGGTTTGGGTTTGGGTTTGGGTGTGTGGGTTTGGGTTTGGGGTTTGGGTTTGGGGTTTGGGTGTGTGGGTTTGGGTTTGGGGTTTGGGTTTGGGGTTTGGGTGTGTGGGTTTGGGTTTGGGTTTGGGTGTGTGGGTTTGGGTTTTAGGTTTGGGTTTGGGTTTGGGTTTTGGATGTGCGAGTTTGAGTGTGTGGGTTTGGGCTTGGGTTTGGGTGTGTGGGTTTGGGCTTGGGTTTGGGTCTGTGGGTTTGGGTTTGGGTGTTTGGGTTTGGGTTTTAGGTTTGGGTTTGGGTTTGGGTTTTGGATGTGCGAGTTTGAGTGTGTGGGTTTGGGTTTGGGTGTGTGGGTTTGGGTTTTAGGTTTGGGTTTGGGTTTGGGTTTTGGATGTGCGAGTTTGAGTGTGTGGGTTTGGGTTTGGGTGTGTGGGTTTGGGCTTGGGTTTGGGTGTGTGGGTTTGGGCTTGGGTTTGGGTCTGTGGGTTTGGGTTTGGGTGTTTGGGTTTGGGTTTTAGGTTTGGGTTTGGGTGTGTGTGTGGGTTTGGGTTTGGGTTTGGGTTTGGGTGTGTGGGTTTGGGTTTGGGTGTTTGGGTTTGGGGTTTGGGTGTGTGGGTTTGGGTTTTAGGTTTGGGTGTGGGTTTGGGTTTTGGATGTGCGAGTTTGGGTGTGTGGGTTTGGGTTTGGGTGTGTGGGTTTGGGCTTGGATTTGGGTGTGTGGGTTTGGGTTTGGGTGTGTGGGTTTGGGTGTGTGGGTTTGGGTGTGTGGGTTTGGGTTTGGGTGTGTGAGTTTGGGCTTGGATTTGGGTGTGTGGGTTTGGGTGTGTGGGTTTGGGTGTGTGGGTTTGGGTGTGTGGGTTTGGGTGTGTGGGTTTGGGTGTGTGGGTTTGGGTGTGTGGGTTTGGGTGTGTGGGTTTGGGTGTGTGGGTTTGGGTGTGTGGGTTTGGGTTTTAGGTTTGGGTTTGGGTTTGGGTTTTGGATGTGCGAGTTTGGGTGTGTGGGTTTGGGTGTGTGGGTTTGGGTTTGGGTGTGTGGGTTTGGGTTTGGGTGTGTGGGTTTGGGCTTGGGTTTGGGTGTGTGGGTTTGGGTTTGGGTGTGTGGGTTTGGGTGTGTGGGTTTGGGTTTTGGGTGTGTGGGTTTGGATGTGTGGGTTTGGGTTTTGGGTGTGTGGGTTTTGGTTTGGGGTTTGCTTGTGTGGGTGACTATTGACCATTCACTGAAGGCTTCCAGTTAATCTAATCATGGTGTGGGATGAATCTTAAGGGAATGTGAGTGTAAGTTCAACCACGTTATTGTAACCTTGGGACGGTCCTATTTGGGATACTGTGTGCAGTATTAGAAACCCAACTTTAAAGTGCATTGATATATTGGAGACGGCTCGTAGAAGAGCAATAAGGATAAATGTAAGACCCAGGACTTTGAGGAATCATAGAATCTTACAGCACAGAAGGAGGCCATTCAGCCCATTGTCCCCTCTTTGAAAGAGCTACCAATTAGTTCCACTTCCCTGCTTTTCCCCGTAGCCCTGCAAATTTCTCCTTTTCAAATATTTATCCAATTCCTTTTTGAATGTTATTATTGAATCTGCTTCCACCATCGCGTCAGGCAGTGCATTCCAGATCATAACAACTCGCTGCATAAAAAGTTTCTCCTCATCTCCCCCTTAGTTCTTTTGCGAATGATCTTACATCTTTGTCCTCTGGTTACCGACCCTCCTGCGGGTGGAAACAATATCTCCCTATCTACTCTATCAAAACCCTCATAGGCCTGAGTGTCGTACTACCCAATCTCTAACTACACGATAGTGTAATCTGGGCGGTGAAACAACAGTAGCTCAGAGTGATCTGAACTTGATATTGGCAATCTTTGAACCCGTGCTGCTTTACTCTCTCTGAAGCTGGACGGAGAAAGCAGTTGATAGGACCAGTCAGATATGAATTATTATTTCATTTCACAAGAATGAACATGCTGAGCAACTTATAATTGGACTCACTAACTTCAATCAGTACAGCTTTTCTTTGCATAAAAGTACTAATGGACATGTCACACTTCCCCACATTATTGGGTTGTCTTGCTTGACTTAGAACATCTCCTAACTACATGTTCTTACAGTCCAACCTTTTTTGCAGCCTTTGTTGGGTCTGACGACCTTGCAGTTTCTGTTTCAAAAACCTTTCGGACTGCTTGTGTACATGTTTTATCTTTCTCTGTTCACAGGCAAAAAGGGATCATAGACTTCCCAGCACCGTGGGTGTGGGATGTCCATCTATTGCCGAGGCAGGCTAACAAGTTGCTTGCTATTTATGCTGAATGGGGAAACAAACCTCATTGGCACACCCCTTGTCTAGGCGTTTTTATAACTAAAGTTGTGTGAATACATTATGCTTTAAAAATCCAAGATTCAAAGGTAAATCTTGTTGCCAATTCCATTCTGTGTGAAAGAGAGACTGACACAAAAGAAGAGTGTTTTGGGGAGCTGAAGGCATGTCAGAATGAAATAGATGTTGAAATATAATGTAATGCCACATCCTGCAAGATGTATGTGGGTGGATGTGTGTAAATTTTTGGGCCTTTAGCATCCCCGATTTTAATCGCTCTACCATTGGCGGCCGTGTCTTCAGCTGCCTAGGCTCTAAGCTCCCTATACCTCTCCGCCTCTCTACTTCTCTCTCCTCCTTTAAGACGCTCCTTAAAACCTACCTCTTTGACCAAGCTTTTGGTCTCAATATCTCCTTACGTGGCTCAGTGTCAAATTTTGTTTAATAATCGCTCCTGTGAGCCACCTTGGGACGTTTTACTACGTTAAAGGCACACGTTGTTTAATGGAGGGGTATGTGGGGAGGAGGGATTGGCTGTGGGAGGGGAATGGTGGCCTGTCCTCCTGAATGTTAAGCCTTGTGCTGGATGATCAGAAAGCCATCAATTCGTTTTCGTTGGAGATCATCGGGGAAGCAAAACTCTGGCAGCTTCACCTGGGAAGCAAGGTTCTTTTTTCAGTTTGTTCTGGAGGTGGTGTGAGGCTGGTAAGGCCATATCTAGTTGTCCTGAAGCGCTATAGTCCTTGTGACAGTGTCGCCCCCTCAATGGTAGAAAATTCCAGGATGTTGACCGAGCAACAGTGCAGGATTTTATACCCAAGTCAGGATGGTGTGTGACTCGGAGGGGACGTGGAGGTGATGGTGTTCCCATAGCATTATTGTTTTTGTCCTCCTTGATGGTAGATGTCATGGGCTGGGTGTTTGCTGTTCCAGTCGCTCCAGTGTATCATGTCGATCATACATACGGCAGCCACAGTGCGTCGGTGGTGATAAGGATGGATACTGACTTCATCTAAGTTTGTCACCACTCGTATGAAAATATAAACATTGCACAGCATCACTCATCACCGCAGAGTCCGTGCCACCCTTGGAGTGTAGTTATGCTTGGTATCCTAGCTCAATAAGGATCTTGCAATAAATAGGCAGGAAAAAAAAGGTACACAGCGCAATGTGTTCATGAAAGTCCTTTTCACTTTCTCACCACGATCCATCATTATTTTTCAGGTAGAGGAGACAAAGCAAAAGGCACGTCTGAGAAGATACCAGTATGTTCGCGTAGCGCTACAACACAGGTACCATCTCAGCCCCAAATGTATGACCCAAAAAAGACACAGAGTGAGGTTCTAGATGATCCATTGGCCTTCGTCCCCAGCGGAGGGTATTACAGGGACCCAGGCCGTCAGGAGCCAAAGGAGCTCAAAATTTCTCCGACTTCCAGGGCAAGTGAACCCATAATAAGCGACAGGTACAAACGCGAGGATGGGAGTTGGGCAAACACTCCAGTTAACGTATCCACAATTGAGAAGGAAAGGCAGCAGCCTGATATTGCATCCCAAGTGAAGGAGGCCATTGCCTCTGGGCTGGAGCAGACCAATGCCTCCTTCCAGAAAAAGATGGACTTGCTTCAAGAGGTGGTTGAGGCGAGCAACAGAAAGACTGAACGGGCTGTGGGGCAGGTTTGTGAATCTGTAAACAGGGTTAAGATCAACCTGGAGATAGTGGACTCCACCCTGGAGACGATGAACTCCAGGCTGCTGGAGTTCCAAAAAGGTGTTAAGTCTGGTCTGAAGGAGCTGACCCAGGAGGTGGGCAACTTGGCCTCTTCTCTGGCAAAAAAGGACACTGACAACCAGGAGGATTTAGATGACGTGTGCGCTGATAATCGCTAACACTTTGCACTTTCCATACCACGTTCCTCCTTAGGCACGAAGTGAAGTGGGCCATAATCATTGTGAAGAGTGGGTATCTGTGTGCTCCTGGTAGGAGCGAAGGATGAGAATCATGGGGTATGGGAGGATGTGCTGCCATCTCAGAAACTAGGGGACAAGGGAAGGCAAACAAATAAAATAAAGTGAAGTAATGCTGGAAAAAAATGCTCTGACTTTTGTCCTTCACAACATATATCTCGTGTTGTTTGCACTATAAGCACGTAAGAATTTTTAGGAACAGGAAAAGGTCATTAAGCATAAAACCAGGACCCTTTTTAGGTCGTAATATTGGCTTCTCACCATATCCCTCAATCCTTCTCTCTCTGCAAATGCATCTAATTGCCTATTGGGCCCATTTATACTGTCTGCTTGAACGTACTTCGCTGGTAACATTCTGCACAACTCAAGTACCTTTGGATAAAGCTCGGTATGAATCTATCTTTCATCATACCCCCTAATTTGGTAATGTTTCCCCCCAATTATTTGAATCGTTTACTGCGGTGAAAAATCTGCTCGGATCAATTCTGCCAAATTCCTTCATCAGCTTGAAGCTTTAATTTCAATCACCTCAAGCTCCCCTAATTTCCAAAGCAGAAAGTCCAGCTCTCTTAACCTTTCCCTCATAACTTCCACTCTGAATACCTAGAATCATCTTTGTGGCCCCCTCTGTACCGTGACCTATACATGGACGATGCAACACTGAAACAAGCCAATCAGTCTGTGTTGGCATTCGCCCTCCACAAATCATCTGCAGCACATTTAACCGCACTGCTCCCATATCCCTTCACCCCCTGAATGTTGACATAGATTCTGCCTCAACCACTAACCCTGGAAGTAAATTCCACAGCCTCACAACTCTGTGTGAAGTTTCTCCTGCCCTCTGTTCTAAATCTGTGTCCATAGCGCCTTGTTCTTGACTCGTCAATTCCTACAAACAGTCTGCTTCTATCTACCCTGACCCGTCCTTCCATAATTTTAAACACTCTTACTATAAGAGCAGGGCAATGGGACTAATTGGATGGCTCTTTCAAAATGCCAGCACGGGCACGATGGGCCGAATGGCCCCTCCTGTACTGTACCTACTATGATACCTCTATTATATTGCCATCTATTTTGTGTTGTTATTACAAAAAAGCCCCAATTTTTCCAGTGTTTCTTCATGTTTGTATTTCCTTATACCAGGTAGCAAGCCTCAATATCCTTCGCATAGTGTGAAGCCCAGTACTACACACAGTTCTTTAACTGAGGTGTGAAGGTTTTATACCAGCTCATCATTACCTCTTGGCTTTTATATTCGATAACTCTGGATAATAGTACCTTACAATGATTCGGGACCTAGAACTGCACATCTTAACTCCATATGGGACCTGACCAATAATTTATACAGCAAGAATACACTTTATTGCTAGGGATGATGCGATTGCAGGTGACACCTCAGGGTATGTAGGGGTTTTCTACCTATAAAGGGAGGGGGAGGAACCTGGTATGATTTAGAAGAGCTAATATTTTGGGGATTGGTTGGCAAGTGGGTTTTAATATCTGAAGCTATAATTCTCCCTGTACAATGATACACATTAGTTTTTAATTCATTCTAGGGATGTGGGCATCGCTGGCAAGGCTGATATTTATTACCCATCCCTTGCCCCCTGAGAAGGTGGTGGCGGGCTTTCTCCTTGAACCACTGCTGTGTTGCAGCTAAGGCACAGGATGCAACTAGGGGATCCGTTTCAACGGACAGATGAGTCAATCATGTTGGTGTGGGACTGGAGTCACATACAGCCCAGACCGGGTGAGGACGGCAGGTTTCCTTCCCTCAAGGGACATTAGTGAACCAGTTGGTTTTTTGCGACAATCCGACAGCCTCATGGTCACTTTTACTGAGACCGGCTTTTTATTTCCAGATTTTTAAAACTGAATTCAACTTCTCAAACTGAGATGGTCGGATATAAACTCGCGTTCTCTGGATTACTAGTCCAGTAACATAAACCACTACATTACCATACCCCTATTGATCTGAAGCTATAATTCTCCATATACTTGAAGCTATCATTCTCTATGTACAGTGATACACATTTGTTTTTAATTCATTCTTGGAATGTGGGCATCTCTGGCAAGGCCAACATTTATTGCCCATCCCTAGTTGCCCTGAGAAGGTGCTGGTGGGCTGTCTCCGAGAGCTTCTGCGATCCACGTGGTAATGGTGCTCCCACCAGAGTTTCGGGACACCCAAATGTCGACCTTGACTAACAGGATTGATCCAAGCAAATTGTTCGCGATGGTGAAGGATTAAAGAATTTGGGGGCAAATGTTAAAAGTTAGGAGGCAAGAAAGAAAGAATCAAGTGGAACTTCATCCAAAGGGGTTTCCGGCAAAGTTACGGTGATGAGTGGGAGAAGCCCTGAGGAAATGCAGCCCATAATCTGGGCTGATGCTTAAGTGCAGTACTGAGGAAATACTGCACTATAATTGCAATCTTCCAGATGAGATGTTAAACTGGACCTCTGCCCTAGGGTTGCCAAGCCTGGTTGGAGGTATTCCTGGAGGTTTCATTACATGACCTCCTGCCTTCAACTGCCTTACCCCCATGCTACCGCCATTGGTTGCCCAGACTCTTCATTACCCAATTGGATGATTCTTGACTCTGTCAAACAGCCTTTTTTCCCATCTCCAGTATTTTTGTAACTAATAAACAGAAGTGTTCAAAGAAAATGAATAAAACACAGTTTTTTTTTAATGCCCCTTTGATTTTTCTCCGGGCTTTGCTCACAGCAGTGACCTGGAGATTAATCTTCAATTGCTGGAGACTCCAGACCTGACCCACTCTGTTCAGTTGGATCATGTGGCACAGTTTGAAGATAAGCAGGAGGGTTCTGCTGACGTACTGGCCAATGTTTCTCTTTCAACCAACACCACAAAAGAGATTAACTGGTCAATCATCTATCTCGTTTGCTGTTTGTATATCCTGCCTTAGATAAGGAGATCAAAACTGTACACAGTACCTCAGGTGAGGTCTCACCAAAGCCCTGTACAATTGTAGTAAGACTTCCTTACTCTTGTACTCCAACCCCCTTGCAATAAAGGCCAACATGCCGTTTGCTTTCCTAATTGCTTGCTGTACCTGCATGCTAACTTTTGTGTTTCTTGTACCAGGACACCCAAGTCTCTCTGAATACCAACATTTAATAGTTTCTCACAATTTAAAAAATATTCTGTTTTTCTATTCTTCCTACCAAAGTGAATAACCTCACATTTCCCCACATTATACTCCATCTGCCACCTTCTTGCCCACTCACTTAATCTGTCTATATCCCTTTGCAGACTCTTTGTGTCCTCCTCACAGCTTACTTTCCCACCTAGCTTTGTATCGTCAGCAAACTTGGATACATTACACTCGGTCCCTTCATCTAAGTCATTAATATAGATTGTAAATAGCTGAGGCCCAAGCACTGATCCTTGCGGCACCCCACTAGTTACAGTCTGCCAACCTGAGAATGACCCGTTTATCCCTACTCTCTGTTTTCTGTCCATTAACCAATCCTGTATCCATGCTAATATATTACCCCAACCCCATGAGTCCTTATCTTGCAAAACACTCTTTTATGTGGCAGCTTATTGAATGCAGGGAAGGTTGAGAAAGTGTTTAAGAAAGCATATGGGATCCAGGGCTCGTAGTGGGTGGTGGTGTGTGTCAGCTTCACCTCTGACTTCTGAGCGGTCCGAATCGCTCCCACTCCCTGGGTTCTAGACCTTGGACTTATTTGGGGTTTGTGACAAAAGTTCAGCAGACAACTGGTTTTGGTGCAAGAAACTTTGCTCTTTATTCAAGAGAGACAATACAACACAACAATCTTAGCAGTCTAATAAAATTGGGAACACGTCAATACACAGGAAGGAAATTACAGTAGAAAGATACCTCACCCCTCCCAATCCCACTTTACTAGCTAAGTTGGGCTCTAAAGGACCAGAGATAATGCTCACCAAACGAATCCTTGACAGTTGAGCTGGTTCGGGATTTCGGGGTTCGCTGTATGTGTTGGTTGGTGTCTGCCGTACCCTGGACACGGTAGAGGACTTCAATTACGTAGCTGGTCAGTCTTCGCGAGTCCGCTGATGCCGTAGGGTGTGTATTGGATCTATCGGGTGAGTACCCACTTTTCTTCGTAAAGTGATAGGATTTAGAGTCTTTTTAGTAGAAAACTTACTCGGGGTAAGTCAGGAATAGATTGTAGAGTGGAAACTTTGCGGATCTTCGGTTTTCCCCCGAGTTGGTTTTCTTTGGTCGCGGTGGCCCAATATTACCCGGTTGGTCGGTGGTAATATTCGGTTGGTTGTTTCGTAAGGCCCTTGTTGCCACGAGGTGTCTGATGGTCACTGGGGCTTTTGCTCTGGTTTCTTCTTGCGTGTCGGCCTGCTTCTAGAGCTGCTGACCTTCTCTGCTGAACTTCTTTCTGTTGCCCCCTCGCCTTGTTGAACTGTCGTCTTCCGAGCTGTCGAACACCTGGCTGAACTGCCTTCTTGAGAAAACGGGCCTTCAATTATACTAATTGAATCCTCCTTATCTGCGCGCCAAATCTGACCGGGTTTATTGTAAGATTTTGGCGGGCTGGTTAAGAGTAACTTGTTTATGAATGTGTGAAGTGGTTTCGGGATGGTTTCATGAGTTATTGAGCTCTTGTTTGATTGTAGTCATTGTGCTCAGGTTTCGAGTTTCCTGACTGGGCCTGAGATTTCTATGGAGTGGGTTGATTGGATTTGTTTTATGCATGTTTTGGATGGGTCCTGTAATTTGGGTGGGGACTGCTCTTCCGTGGGTCTATTGTCTGAATGTAAATGTCTGATGGGGGCTGAGTGAGGTCACACAGTTCCCCAGACAGTTTGATGAACTCCAATACTCAAACCATCTATTACAGAGCTTGATCCCAACTCCTGTTGCAGCCTTTTCCTTCACAAGCACAAACATGCCTTTTTTTTAAAATACCAAATCTTGGTTTTTGACCTTGAATCACCCTCTGTTAGGCCCAATACATTTCATCACCCTGAAATGGTTAGAAAAGAGTCCAAAGTCCTTTTCTTTATGGTTTTTCTCTGAGTTTTGGGAGATCTGTGAATTTTGAGAATCTTACAGGCTTTATAAATAGAGGCATAGAGTACAAAAGCAAGGAAGTCATGATGAACCTTTATAAAACACTGGTTCGGACACAACTGGAGTATTTTGTCCAGTTCTGGGCACCGCACTTTAGGGAGGATGTGAAAGCCTTAGAGAGGGTGCAGAAGAGATTTACTAGAATGATTCCAGGAATGAGGGACTTTAGTTACATGGATAGACTGGAGAAGCTGGGATTGTTCTTCTTGGAACAGAGAAGGTTGAGAGGAGATTTGATCGAGGTGTTCAAAATCATGAAGGGTCTAGACAGAGTAGATAGAGAGAAACTGTTCCCATTGGCAGAAGGGCCAAGAACCAGAGGACATAGATTTAAGGTGATTGGCAAAAGAACCAAAGGTGACATGAGGAAAAACCTTTTTACACAGCGAGTGGTTAGGATCTGGAATGCACTGCCCGAGGGGGTGGTGGAGGCAGATTCAATCATGGCCTTCAAAAGGGAACTGGATAAGTACTTGAAGGGAAAAAATTTGTAGGGCTACGGGGATAGGGCGGTGGAGTGAGACTAGCTGGATTGCTCTTCCATACAGCTGGCACGGACTCAATTGGCCAAATGGCCTCCTTCTGTGCTGTAACCTTTCTATGATTCTATGTCTTTTAAAATCTACCCTATTAGTTACAACCTCAAAAAACTCTAATAAATTTGTCAAACACGATTTCCCTTTCATAAAACCATTTTGACTCTGCCTAATCATAATATGATTTTCTAAGTGCCCTGTTACCACTTAATGGATTCCAGCATTTTCCCGACGACTGATGCCAGGCTAACTGGCCTGTAGTTCCCTGTTTTCTCTCTCCCTCCTTTCTTGAATAGCGGGGTCACATTTGCTGCCTTCCAGTCCGCTGGGACCGTTCTAGAATCTAGGGAATTTTGGAAGATCATAACCAATGCATCCACTATCTCTGCAGCCACCTCTTTTAGAACCCGAGGATGTCGGCCATCAGGTCCAGGGGATTTGTTGGCTTTTAGTCCCGTTAGTTTTTCAAGTACTTTTTCTCTACATTAATTACTTTAAGTTCCTCACTCGCATAAGACCCTTGGGTTCCCCACTATTTCCGGAATGTTTTTTGTGTGTTCTACTGTGAAGACTGATTCAAAATATTTGTTTAACGCATCTGCCATTTCCTGATTCCCCATTATAATTTCTCCTGTCTCAGCCTTTGGGGACCAACGTTTACTTTTGCTGCTCTCTTTTTACATACTTGTAGAAGCTCTTACAATCTGTTTTTATATTTCTCGCTAGTTTACTTTCGTATTCTATTTTCTCCCTTTTCATCAATGTTTTGGTCGTCCTTTGCTGGTTTCTAAAACTCTCCCAATCCTCAGGCTTACTACTCTTCTTGGCAACATTATAGGCCTCTTCTGTTAATCCAATACTAGCCTTAACTTCTTTAGTTAACCACGGATGGATCACTTTTCCCATGGAGTTTTTATTTCTCAATGGAATGTGTATTTATTGAGAATATTAGGAACATAGGAACATAGGAACAGGAGTAGGCCATTCAGCCTCTCGTGCCTGCTCCGCCATTTGATAAGATCATGGCTGATCTGTGATCTAGCTCCATATACCTGCCTTTGGCCCATATCCCTTAATACCTTTGATTGCCAAAAAGCTATCTATCTCAGATTTAAATTTAGCAATTGAGCTAGTATCAATTGCCGTTTGCGGAAGAGAGTTCCAAACTTCTACCACCCTTTGTGTGTAGGGTTAGGGTTAGGGTTAGGGTTAGGGTGTCTGTCCTGTAGGGTAGACTACACACCCCCATTTCTTTAAATGTTTGCCATTGTTTATCAACCATCACATCCTTTAATCTAATTTCCCAATCTACCTCAGCCAACTCACCCCTCGTACCTATGTAATTGACTTTATTTAAGTTTTGTTTTTATTCGTTCATGGTATGTGGGCATCGCTGGCAAGGCCAGCATTTATTGCCCATCCCTAATTGCCCTTGAGAAGGTGGTGGTGAGCCGCCTTCTTGAACCGCTGCAGTCCGTGTGGTGAAGGTTCTCCCACAGTGCTGTTAGGAAGGGAGTTCCAGGATTTTGACCCAGCGACGATGAAGGAACGGCGATATATTTCCAAGTCGGGATGGTGTGTGACTTGGAGGGGAACGTGCAGGTGGTGTTGTTCCCAGGTACCTGCTGCTCTTGTCCTTCTAGGTGTGATGTGGAAATTCCGGTGACGGACTGGGGTGGACAAATGTAAGGAGTCGCACAACACCAGGTTATAGTCCAACAGCTTTATTTGAAATTACAAGCTTTCAGAGCTTTGCTCCTTCGACAGATGAAGTGCAGAGTTACATAAAGGCACAGCATATATAGTTGGAGAACAAAGCCTGGTGATTACAGATAATCTTTCTAACTGCCCTTTATCACACCTCACTATCAAACTCAATGTGAAAGTCTATCATATTATGATCACTCTTCCCCAGAAAATCCTTTAGTACATAAGAACATAAGAAATAAGAGCAGGAGTAGGCCATCCTGCCCCTCGAGCCTGCTCCGCCATTCAACAAGATCATGGCTGATCTTTTACCTCAACGCCATTTTCCTGCACTATCCCCATATCTCCTGATGCCTTTAATATCTAGAAATCTATCGATCTTTGTTTTGAATGTACTCAATGTCTGAGCCTCCACAGCCCTCTGGGGTAGAGAATTCCAAAGATTCACCACCCACTGAGTGAAGAAATTTCTCCTCATCTCAGTCCTAAATGGCCTACCCCTTATCCTGAGACTGTGACCCCTGGTTCTAGACTCCCCAGCCAGGGGAAACATCCTCCCTGTATCTACCCTGTCGAGCCCTGTAAGAATTTTGTATGTTTCAATGAGATCCCCTCTCATTCTTCTAAACTCGAGTGAATACAGGCCTAGTCTACTCAATCTCTCCTCATACGACAATCCCGCCATCCCAGGAATCAGTCTGATGAACCATCTTTGCACTCCCTCGATGGCAAGTATATCCTTTCTTAGGTAAGGAGACCAAAATTGTACACAATACTCCAGGTGCAGTCTCACCAAGGCCTATATAATTGCAGTAAGACATCTTTACTCCTGGACTCAAATCTTCTTGTAATAAAGACCAACATACCATTTGCCTTCCTAACTGCTTGCTGCACCTGCATATTAGCTTTCAGTGACTGGTGTACAAGGACACCCAGGTCCCTTTGTACATCAACATTTCCCAATCTCTCACCATTTAAATAATACTCTGCATTTCTGTTTTTCCTACCAAAGTGGATAACTTCACATTTTTCCACATTATATTCCATCTGCCATGTTCTTGCCCACTCACTTAGTCTGTCTGTATCCCCTTGAAGCCTCTTTGCATCCTCCTCACAGCTCACAATCCCACCGAGCTTTGTGTCATCAGCAAACTTGGAAATATTACATTTAGTTCCCTCATCCAAATCATTGCTATATATTGTGAATAGCTGGGGCCCAAGCACTGATCCCTGCGGTACCCCACTAGTCACTGCCTGCCAACCTGAAAAAGACCCGTTTATTCCTACTCTCTGTTTTCTGTCTGTTAACCAATCCTCAATCCACGCCAGTATATTACCACCAAATCCATGTGCTCTAACTTTGTTCACCAACCTCATGTGTGGGACCTTATCGAAAGCCTTCTGAAAATCCAAATACACCACATCCACTGGTTCTCCCCTATCTATTCTACCAGTTACATCCTCAAAGAACTCCAATAGGTTTGTCAAACATGATTTCCCTTTCATAAATCCATGTTGACTCTGCCAAATCCTATTATTATTTTCTAAGTGTCCTGTTATCACATCCTTTTTTATAATAGATTCCAGCATTTTCCCCACTACTGATGTTAGGCTAACCGGTCTGTCGTTCCCTGTTTTCTCTCTCCCTCCTTTTTTAAATAGTGGGGTTACATTTGCCAACCTCCAATCTGCAGGAACCATTCCAGAATCTATAGAATTTTGGAAGATGACAACCAATGCATCCACTATCTCTATCGCCACCTCTTTCAAAACCCTGCGATGTAGATCATCAGGTCTTTGGGATTTATCGACTTTCAGTCCCATTAATTTCTCGAGTACTATTTTTTTACTAATACTAATTTCTTTCAGTTCCTCATTCTCGCCAGACCCTTGGTTCTCTCGTATTTCTGGGAGGTTTTTTGTGTCTTCTTCTCTGAAGACAGACACAAAGGGCCCGATTTTACCAGGGGTGCGGGTTGGCAGCGGGTGGTCAGTCGGGCTCGAGGAAAACGCGCCGTCCGAATTGAGTGCGTTGCGCGTGCGATCGCGGGATGATTGATGTAATTAGCCGGCAGTTACGGGTTCCGCGCTTCTCAGCTGCGTGCCGGCGGCCTGCGCATGCGCATTGACGTCTGAGCGATGGTGGCGCTCTATTTAAAGGGGCAGTCCACCAAAGCCCCTCCAGCCACAAACTATACTCCATCAAGGATGGAGGAGCACTGGGGTAAGGCTGCTCCCCGTTTCACGGACCACGCCCTCCAGGTGCTGCTGGACGGGGTCCGCATGAGGAGGGAGACGCTGTTCCCCACCGATGGAAGGAGGTGCCCTGCCAGCGCCACCAAGAGGGCATGGAGGAGGTGGCCGCTGAGGTCACAAGCAGGGGAAACACCACCCGCACTTGGATTCAGTGCCGCAAGAGATTCAATGACCTCACCAGGTCTGGAAAAGTGAGTACATTAACGCACTCTGCCTCACTCCGTCTTCCACATCACCTCAAACACCTCACAACCCCATCTCCACTGACAGCACAGCGCTCCCGCACCAATCCTCACAGCCACCCAACTATCAGCCTCACAGTGCCTGCACGTACCCACCGTCCCTGTCCCCACTCGACCACTACCACACACCCCAATGCCCATGCAATGGGATGGCCATGTGGCACACGCATCCTCCCATCCATCTGGCACACGCTCAACCCACTCACACCAATGCTTGAAGCGTCTCACATTGTAATCATCACTCAATAACGTTTTTGTGTTTTGCCCTCACAGGAGAAGAGGGCCAGGAACGCACGCGATAGGGCATGCACCGGAGGGGGCCCGCCACACGAGGTGGCCCTGACAGACGCCGAGGTCGAGGCGTTGGAGATCAGCCGCACGCTGCATTGCCTGTCGGTGGCGGATGGCGAGTCTGGTTCTGGCGAAATGGCCGGTAAGGGAAAGCTGGCACTCATGACTCATGAGCGCGAATGATCTTCGCATCACATGGCATATGCCGCAACGCCACATTTGGTCACATGCCTGATATTTCCCTCTGTTCTCTTGCAGGACCGTCTGCGATCGACGTTTCGGTTGAGGGCGATTCCTCAGAGGACATGCCCGTCTCTGAGGGTGCATCGTCACACATGAGCCTTGCATCCACCAGCGCAGATACACACATCTCGGTGGGTCCCCCCCCTCAGTTAGTTGGGATTGCACATGGTGATTCACCGCGCACACGTGAGCATGAGCAGACCCTGGTGGCAGGGTCAGCCGCGGAGGGTCCGCGTCGGTGGGAGCACTCTTCTCCAGGCTTTGCTCAGCCGGACCCAGATGCTGAACCCAGGGTGCCACCTGTCAAAAGGAGAGTCGTCGAGGGGCACCAGAACATTGCTGAGGTACTGGGAGAGGTGCCACGCGCACTCTCCACAATCGCACGGAGGATGGATGAGTCCAACTCCTGCATGAGGGGAATGGTGGCACAGGTGCAGGAGGGTATCGCCGAGATAGTGTCACAGGGACGTGAAGGCATCTCTGAGATAGTGTCACAGGTAGGTGTGGGAACGTCTGCGGTGGAGGACAGGCTAGCCTCCCTCGAGCGTCATGCACAGCTCACCAATGAGTCCATCCAGGCCCTCACAACGGCCGTTCGGATTCAGGTGAGCAACATTCTGCCGCCATCAACAGGTTGACAGATACATTGGAGGTGGCCTTGCAAGGTCTCACCCACATCATCCAAACTGCCGTCCAGCAGGGTGGAAGGGGTGATGTGGGCCTTGGCCATGAGAGGGAAGATGGTGAACGGGGAAATGGAAGTGTGGACGCTACTCAAGGTGCCCCCACATCTCACCCGTTGCCCCCCTCTCAACCAGTGCCTGCAATAGTCCATCCTCTCCAGGTGGCCGAGTCTGCCCCTGCACAGGTGCAGGAGGAGCAGTCTGTGGAGGTGCCCTCACGGGCACCGAAACCCAGGGGGCGTCGGCCCAAAGCATCTACCCGGTCAGGGCACGAACAGGAGCAACCTGCCACCACCTCTGCTGGAGCCACGGGGTAGCACCACGTAGGGGTACCTGGAAACGAAAGCCTAAAGTTACGTGAGCACACAGGGATTGCACCAGGGTGTTTGTCTATTTGTTTTTTTTTAATTTCCACTGTTTGAATGTCACCACAAAATAAACTCACTTTTTCTCACCAATGCAGCCACCTCTTGTCCATAATTCTGCGGCTTGTGCAATATGTCCCTTCCGTGCGCCTCATCATGACGACGACCACCCCGTCCCACCCATTGGGCATAATGCAGTGGGTGCAGGTGTACAGGCACCACTCTTCTGTGGAGGGAGCCTGTATGGACCCTCGTCTGTGCACGTTATGACATGTGAACGCCTCACACAGTGTGATGTTAGGAGAACCGTTGGCATATGAGTGCCTCCCTGGCCTGACGAGCACGCAGGTGAGCCGGTGTTCGGCGCATGGGTCGTTCCTCCTCCTCTCCCTCTTCCTCCTCCTCCTCTTCCTCCTCCTCCTCCTCATTGTCGTCCTCAATGTGGGTGGCGGGTGTGCATGGGGCCTCCTCCAGCGGCACCCCTCTCTGTAGTGCCATATTATGCAGGGCACAGCAGACAACTATAATTCGTCCCACTCTGAATGGTGTGTATTGGAGTGCTCCCCCGGAACGATCAAGGCACCTGAAGCGCATCTTGAACAGCCCTATAGCCTGCTCAATTGTAGACCTGGTAGCAATGTGGCTGTCATTATACCGATACTGCGGCTCGGTAATGGGGTTCCTCAGAGGTGTCATAAGCCACGTGTGCAGGGGATATCCCTTGTCGCCGAGGAGCCAGCCGTTGCCAGCGTTGGGTGCGTGGAAGAGGGGCGGGACGGTGGACTCCCTGAGGACGAAGGCATCGTGGCAGCTGCCAGGGTATCTGGCGCACACGTGTAGGAATCTCTGGCGGTGGTCACAAATGAGCTGGGCGTTCATGGAGTGATACCCTTTCCTGTTGATGAACAGCCCTGGCTCATGTGGAGGTGCCCGTATTGCGATCTGGGTGCAATCGATTCCACCCTGCACCCGTGGGAAGCCAGCCACAGCATGGAATCCAACCGCCCTCTCCGTCTGGCTGCGCTCATCCATGGCGAAGTTGATGCAGTGCGAGGCCCTGCGGAACAACCCATCGGTGACCTGCCTTATGCACTTGTGTGCAGACGACTGACAGACCCCGGTGATGTCCCCCGTGGCACCCTGGAAGGATCCGGAGGCGAAGAAGTTGAGGGCAGTGGTGACTTTGACGGCGACGGGTAAGAAGATGCTGCTTGGTCCATCCGGGAGCAGCTCGTCATTGAGGAGGCTGCAGATGTCGGCGACTACCTGGCGAGTGACTCTGAGCCGACGTATGCACGGCTGCTCAGAGAGGTCCATGAAGCTGAGCCTCGGTCTGTAGACCCTGTGCGGAGGGTAGTGCCTCCTGCGACGCATCTCTCTCTGCGGATGCCCTCCATCCTGCTGTGCAGGTGGATGTGCCACAGCACCGTGTTGTGGGGATGCACGTCTCTGAGGCGGACGGCGTGGACTGCGAGGCTGCTGAGGCTGGTCATCCTGTTCGTCCTCCGAGGATGTCAACGCAGCACCCATCTGGCAGGTGTAGGTTTGCGGGGTTGTGCACGCTAGAAAAGTGTGTCCTCGCACAGGGGTTGCACTTCCACGCCGGTGAATCTTCTTGCTTGGAGGAGGGTGGTGGAGGGCAGGCGTTGCCCAATGTTACGGAGTGTCCTCCTGCGATGGTGAAGGCTCTCCCACCCCCCCCCTGTGTAGTGCACCTTGGCAGCTGCCACGGGCTGCTGGCTGCAACACGTCTGTTGAGAGTGTGAGTGTTTCCCCCAGTATGGGAAACAGTCTCATTTCACTGTAAAATCCCACACCTGTTAAGTAAACAGCTCAATCAGGTCATTTAATGACCTGAAATACCAAGATAAATACACTCAAGTGGAACCCCGCTGGCTTTAATTGCCTGCGGGATTCCCACCAGCGGGGGCTACGCACGCACCCCCGCACGTCAGCGCGGAACCTGGAAGTGGGCGGGATCGAGGTGCGATCCGGTCCCACTCCTCGAAATCGGGATTTTAGAGGCCCCCCCGCCAAGAACGCACCCGGGACCGGGTGCTAAAATCGGGCCCAAAGTATTTGTTTAATTTCTCTGCCATTTCCTTATTCCCCATTATAAATTCTCCCATCTCAGTCTGTGAGGGACCCACATTTGCCTTCCTCTGTCTTTTCCTTTTTACATAGTGAGGTTACGAATTAACCCTGTCTTATTACACAATACAAGATCTAAGATAGCCTGTTCTCTGGTTGGTACCATGATGTATTGCTCCAGGAAACTGTCTCGAATACATTCCATGAACTTGTCCTCCAAACTACCTTTGCCAATTTGATTTGCCCAGTCTATATAAAGATTAAAGTCCCCCATGATTACTGCATTACCTTTGTTACAAGCTCCTATTATTTTATGATTAATACTCTGTCCAACAGTATCGCTACAATTACGGGGCCTAAAACCACTCCCACCAGAGTTTTCTGCCCATTTTTATTTTTTATTTCCACCCATATAGATTCTAGTTCCTGATTTTCCGAGCCAAGATACTTTGACCAAACAGATTGTGAATAGCTGGGGCCCAATCACTGATCCCTGCGGTACCCCACTAGTTACAGTCTGCCAACCTGAAAAGACCCGTTTATTCCTACTCTCTGTTTTCAGTCTGTTAACCAATTCTCAATCCTTGCCAGCATATTCCTCCCAATTCCATGTGCTCTAACTTTGTTCACACACCCTCATCAACCCCTACAAGTTCCAAGACCCCCTCATCCACCCCCACAAACCGCTACACTCCCTCACTCCCCCACCCTCTGTAACCTTACCTACTCCTACAGGGGGTGTAGGGGTTTGTGGGGGTGGGTGAGGGGGTGTAGGGGGATGTAGGAGTGGGTGAGGGGGTGTAGGGGTTTGTAGGAGTGGGTGAGGGGGTGTAGGGGGTGTAGGGGTTTGTGGGGGTGGGTGAGGGGGTGTAGGGGGTGTAGGAGTGGGTGAGGGGGTGTAGGGGTTTGCAGGAGTGGGTGAGGGGGTGTAGGGGTTTGCAGGAGTGGGTGAGGGGGTGTAGGGGTTTGTAGGAGTGGGTGAGGGGGTGTTGGGGTTTGTAGGAGTGGGTGAGGGGGTGTAGGGGTTTGCAGGAGTGGGTGAGGGGGTGTAGGAGTTTGTAGGAGTGGGTGAGGGGGTGTAGGGGTTTGCAGGAGTGGGTGAGGGGGTGTAGGAGTTTGTAGGAGTGGGTGAGGGGGTGTCGGGGTTTGTAGGAGTGGGTGAGGGGGTGTTGGGGTTTGTAGGAGTGGGTGAGGGGGTGTAGGGGTTTGTAGGAGTGGGTGAGGGGGTGTCGGGGTTTGTAGGAGTGGGTGAGGGGGTGTAGGGGTTTGTAGGAGTGGGTGAGGGGGTGCAGGGGTTTGTAGGAGTGGGTGAGGGGGTGTCTGGGTTTGTTGGAGTGGGTGAGGGGGTGTAGGGGTTTGTAGGAGTGGGTGAGGGGGTGTCTGGGTTTGTTGGAGTGGGTGAGGGGGTGTAGGGGTTTGTAGGAGTGGGTGAGGGGGTGTAGGTGTTTGTAGGAGTGGGTGAGGGGGTGTCGGGGTTTGTAGGAGTGGGTGAGGGGGTGTAGGGGTTTGTAGGGGTGGGTGAGGGGGTGTCGGGGTTTGTTGGAGTGAGTGAGGGGGTGTAGGGGTTTGTTGGAGTGGGTGAGGGGGTGTAGGGGTTTGTAGGAGTGGGTGAGGGGGTGAGGGGGTGTAGGAGTATGTAGGAGGGGGTGAGGGGGTGAGGGGGTGTAGGAGTTTGTAGGAGTGGGTGAGGGGGTGTCGGGGTTTGTAGGAGTGGGTGAGGGGGTGTCGGGGTTTGTAGGAGTGGGTGAGGGGGTGTAGGGGTTTGTAGGAGTGGGTGAGGGGGTGTCGGGGTTTGTTGGAGTGAGTGAGGGGGTGTCGGGGTTTGTAGGAGTGGGTGAGGGGGTGTCGGGGTTTGTAGGAGTGGGTGAGGGGGTGTGGGGGTTTGTAGGAGTGGGTGAGGGGGTGTCGGGGTTTGTAGGAGTGGGTGAGGGGGTGTCGGGGTTTGTAGGAGTGGGTGAGGGGGTGTCGGGGTTTGTAGGAGTGGGTGAGGGGGTGTCGGGGTTTGTAGGAGTGGGTGAGGGGGTGTAGGGGTTTGTAGGAGTGGGTGAGGGGGTGTAGGGATTTGTAGGAGTGGGTGAGGGGGTGTCGGGGTTTGTAGGAGTGGGTGAGGGGGTGTGGGGGTTTGTAGGAGTGGGTGAGGGGGTGTAGGGGTTTGTAGGAGTGGGTGAGGGGGTATAGGCGTTTGTAGGAGTGGGTGAGGGGGTGTCGGGGTTTGTAGGAGTGTGTGAGGGGGTGTAGGGGTTTGTAGGAGTGGGTGAGGGGGTGTAGGGGTTTGTTGGAGTGGGTGAGGGGGTGTAGGGGTTTGTAGGAGTGGGTGAGGGGGTGTAGGGATTTGTAGGAGTGGGTGAGGGGGTGTAGGGGTTTGTAGGAGTGGGTGAGGGGGTGTCGGGGTTTGTAGGAGTGGGTGAGGGGGTGTCGGGGTTTGTTGGAGTGGGTGAGGGGGTGTCGGGGTTTGTAGGAGTGGGTGAGGGGGTGTTGGGGTTTGTAGGAGTGGGTGAGGGGGTGTCGGGGTTTGTTGGAGTGGGTGAGGGGGTGTCGGGGTTTGTAGGAGTGGGTGAGGGGGTGTCGGGGTTTGTAGGAGTGGGTGAGGGGGTGTCGGGGTTTGTAGGAGTGGGTGAGGGGGTGTAGGGGTTTGTAGGAGCGGGTGAGGGGGTGTCGGGGTTTGTAGGAGTGGGTGAGGGGGTGTCGGGGTTTGTAGGAGTGGGTGAGGGGGTGTTGGGGTTTGTAGGAGTGGGTGAGGGGGTGTCGGGGTTTGTAGGAGTGGGTGAGGGGGTGTCGGGGTTTGTAGGAGTGGGTGAGGGGGTGTAGGGGTTTGTAGGAGTGTGTGAGGGGGTGTCGGGGTTTGTAGGAGTGGGTGAGGGGGTGTCGGGGTTTGTCGGAGTGGGTGAGGGGGTGTCGGGGTATGTAGGAGTGGGTGAGGGGGTGTCGGGGTTTGTAGGAGTGGGTGAGGGGGTGTAGGGGTTTGTAGGGGTGGGTGGGGGGGTGTCGGGGTTTGTAGGAGTGGGTGAGGGGGTGTAGGAGTTTGTAGGAGTGGGTGAGGGGGTGTAGGGGTTTGCAGGAGTGGGTGAGGGGGTGTAGGAGTTTGTAGGAGTGGGTGAGGGGGTGTAGGGGTTTGTAGGAGTGGGTGAGGGGGTATAGGGGTTTGTAGGAGTGGGTGAGGGGGTGTCGGGGTTTGTAGGAGTGAGTGAGGGGGTGTCGGGGTTTGTAGGGGTGGGTGAGGGGGTGTCGGGGTTTTTAGGAGTGGGTGAGGGGGTGTCGGGGTTTGTAGGAGTGGGTGAGGGGGTGTAGGGGTTTGTAGGAGTGGGTGAGGGGGTGTAGGGGTTTGTAGGAGTGGGTGAGGGGGTGTCGGGGTTTGTAGGGGTGGGTGAGGGGGTGTCGGGGTTTGTAGGAGTGGGTGAGGGGGTGTCGGGGTTTGTAGGAGTGGGTGAGGGGGTGTAGGGGTTTGTAGGGGTGGGTGAGGGGGTGTCGGGGTTTGTTGGAGTGGGTGAGGGGGTGTCGGGGTTTGTAGGAGTGGGTGAGGGGGTGTCGGGGTTTGTAGGAGTGGGTGAGGGGGTGTCGGAGTTTGTAGGAGTGGGTGAGGGGGTGTCGGGGTTTGTAGGAGTGGGTGAGGGGGTGTCGGGGTTTGTAGGAGTGGGTGAGGGGGTGTCGGGGTTTGTAGGAGTGGGTGAGGGGGTGTAGGGGTTTGTAGGAGTGGGTGAGGGGGTGTCGGGGTTTGTAGGAGTGGGTGAGGGGGTGTAGGGGTTTGTAGGAGTGGGTGAGGGGGTGTCGGGGTTTGTAGGAGTGGGTGAGGGGGTGTCGGGGTTTGTAGGAGTGGGTGAGGGGGTGTAGGGGTTTGTAGGAGTGGGTGAGGGGTTTTCGGGGTATGTTGCAGTGGGTGAGGGGTGTCGGGGTTTGTAGGAGTGGGTGAGGTGGTGTAGGGGTTTTTGGGAGTGCGTGAGGGGTTTTTGGGGTTTGTAGGAGTGGGTGAGGGGGTGTCGGGGTTTGTAGGAGTGGGTGAGGGGTTTTTGGGGTTTGTAGGAGTGGGTGAGGGGTGTTGGGGTTTGTAGGAGTGGGTGAGGGGGTGTAGGGGTTTGTAGGAGTGGGTGAGGGGGTGGAGGGGTTTGTAGGAGTGGGTGAGGGGTTTTTGGGGTTTGTAGGAGTGGGTGAGGGGATGTAGGGGTTTGTAGGAGTGGGTGAGGGGTTTTTGGGGTTTGTAGGAGTGGGTGAGGGGGTGTAGGGGTTTGTAGGAGTGGGTGAGGGGGTGTAGGGGTTTGTAGGAGTGGGTGAGGGGGTGTCGGGGTTTGCAGGTGTGGGTGAGGGGGTGTAGGGGTTTGTAGGAGTGGGTGAGGGGTTTTTGGGGTTTGTAGGAGTGGGTGAGGGGGTGTAGGGGTTTGTAGGAGTGGGTGAGGGGGTGTAGGGGTTTGTAGGAGTGGGTGAGGGGTTTTTGGGGTTTGTAGGAGTGGGTGAGGGGGTGTAGGGGTTTGTAGGAGTGGGTGAGGGGGTGTAGGGGTTTGTAGGAGTGGGTGAGGGGGTGTCGGGGTTTGTAGGTGTGGGTGAGGGGGTGTCGGGGTTTGTAGGAGTGGGTGAGGGGGTGTAGGGGTTTGTAGGAGTGGGTGAGGGGGTGTCTGGGTTTGTAGGTGTGGGTGAGGGGGTGTCGGGGTTTGTAGGAGTGGGTGAGGGGGTGAAGAGGTTTGTAGGAGTGGGTGAGGGGGTGTCGGGGTTTGTAGGAGTGGGTGAGGGTGTGTCGGGGTTTGTAGGAGTGGGTGAGGGTGTGTCAGGGTTTGTAGGAGTGGGTGAGGGGGTGTAGGGGTTTGTAGGAGTGGGTGAGGGGGTGTCGGGGTTTGTAGGGGTGGGTGAGGGGGTGTCGGGGTTTGTAGGAGTGGGTGAGGGGGTGTCGGGGTTTGTAGGAGTGGGTGAGGGGATGTAGGGGTTTGTAGGAGTGGGTGAGGGGGTGTAGGGGTTTGTAGGAGTGGGTGAGGGGATGTAGGGGTTTGTAGGAGTGGGTGAGGGGATGTAGGGGTTTGTAGGAGTGGGTGAGGGGATGTAGGGGTTTGTAGGAGTGGGTGAGGGGATGTAGGGGTTTGTAGGAGTGGGTGAGGGGATGTAGGGGTTTGTAGGAGTGGGTGAGGGGATGTAGGGGTTTGTAGGAGTGGGTGAGGGGGTGTAGGGGTTTGTAGGAGGGTGAGGGGGTGTAGGGGTTTGTAGGAGGGTGAGGGGGTGTCGGGGTTTGTAGGAGTGGGTGAGGGGGTGTCGGGGTTTGTACAAGTGGGTGAGGGGGTGTCGGGGTTTGTACAAGTGGGTGAGGGGGTGTCGGGGTTTGTACGAGTGGGTCAGGGGGTGTAGGGGTTTGTCGGAGTGGGTGAGGGGGTGTCGGGGTTTGTACAAGTGGGTCAGGGGGTGTAGGGGTTTGTACGAGTGGGTGAGGGGGTGTCGGGGTTTGTACAAGTGGGTGAGGGGGTGTCGGGGTTTGTACGAGTGGGTCAGGGGGTGTAGGGGTTTGTAGGAGTGGGTGAGGGGGTGTAGGGGTTTGTTGCAGTGGGTGAGGGGGTGTCGGGGTTTGTAGGAGTGGGTGAGGGGGTGTAGGGGTTTGTAGGAGTGGGTGAGGGGGTGAAGAGGTTTGTAGGAGTGGGTGAGGGGGTGTAGGGGTTTGTAGGAGTGGGTGAGGGGGTGTCGGGGTTTGTAGGAGTGGGTGAGGGGGTGTAGGGGTTTGTAGGAGTGGGTGAGGGGGTGTCGGGGTTTGTAGGAGTGGGTGAGGGGGTGTCGGGGTTTGTAGGAGTGAGTGAGGGGGTGTAGGGGTTTGTCGGAGTGGGTGAGGGGGTTTAGGGGTTTGTACGAGTGGGTGAGGGGGTGTAGGGGTTTGTAGGAGTGGGTGAGGGGGTATAGGGGTTTGTAGGAGTGCGTGAGGGGGTGTAGGGGTTTGTAGGAGTGGGTGAGGCGGTGTCGGGGTTTGTAGGAGTGGGTGAGGGGGTATAGGGGTTTGTAGGAGTGCGTGAGGGGGTGTAGGGGTTTGTAGGAGTGGGTGAGGGGGTGTAGGGGTTTGTAGGAGTGGGTGAGGGGGTGTCGGGGTTTGTAGGAGTGAGTGAGGGGGTGTAGGGGTGTGTAGGAGTGGGTGAGGGGGTGTAGGGGTTTGTAGGAGTGGGTGAGGGGGTGTAGGGGTGTGTAGGAGTGGGTGAGGGGGTGTAGGGGTTTGTAGGAGTGGGTGAGGGGGTGTCGGGGTTTGTAGGAGTGAGTGAGGGGGTGTAGGGGTGTGTAGGAGTGGGTGAGGGGGTGTCGGGGTTTGTAGGAGTGGGTGAGGGGGTGTCGGGGTTTGTAGGAGTGAGTGAGGGGGTGTAGGGGTTTGTCGGAGTGGGTGAGGGGGTTTAGGGGTTTGTACGAGTGGGTGAGGGGGTGTAGGGGTTTGTAGGAGTCGGTGAGGGGGTATAGGGGTTTGTAGGAGTGCGTGAGGGGGTGTAGGGGTTTGTAGGAGTGGGTGAGGGGGTGTAGGGGTTTGTAGGAGTGGGTGAGGGGGTGTCGGGGTTTGTAGGAGTGGGTGAGGGGGTATAGGGGTTTGTAGGAGTGCGTGAGGGGGTGTCGGGGTTTGTAGGAGTGGGTGAGGGGGTGTCGGGGTTTGTAGGAGTGGGTGAGGGGGTGTAGGGGTTTGTAGGAGTGGGTGAGGGGGTGTAGGGGTTTGTAGGAGTGGGTGAGGGGGTGTAGGGGTTTGTAGGAGTGGGTGAGGGGGTGTAGGGGTTTGTAGGAGTGGGTGAGGGGGTGTAGGGGTTTGTAGGAGTGGGTGAGGGGGTGTAGGGGTTTGTAGGAGTGGGTGAGGGGGTGTAGGGGTTTGTAGGAGTGGGTGAGGGGGTGTCGGGGTTTGTAGGAGTGGGTGAGGGGGTGTAGGGGTTTGTAGGAGTGGGTGAGGGGGTGTAGGGGTTTGTAGGAGTGGGTGAGGGGGTGTAGGGGTTTGTAGGAGTGGGTGAGGGGGTGTAGGGGTTTGTAGGAGTGGGTGAGGGGGTGTAGGGGTTTGTAGGAGTGGGTGAGGGGGTGTAGGGGTTTGTAGGAGTGGGTGAGGGGGTGTCGGGGTTTGTAGGAGTGGGTGAGCGGGTGTCGGGGTTTGTAGGAGTGGGTGAGGGGGTGTAGGGGTTTGTAGGAGTGGGTGAGGGGTTGTAGGGGTTTGTAGGAGTGGGTGAGGGGGTGTAGGGGTTTGTAGGTGTGGGTGAGGGGGTGTCGGGGTTTGTAGGAGTGGGTGAGGGGGTGTAGGGGTTGTAGGAGTGTCTGAGGGGGTGCAGGGGTTTGTAGGAGTGGGTGAGGGGGTGTAGGGGTTTGTAGGAGTGGGTGAGGGGGTGTCGGGGTTTGTAGGAGTGGGTGAAGGGGTGTAGGGGTTTGTAGGAGTGGGTGAGGGGGTGTCGGGGTTTGTAGGAGTGGGTGAGGGGGTGTTGGTTGTTTGTAGGAGTGGGTGAGGGGGTGTCGGGGTTTGTAGGAGTGGGTGAAGGGGTGTAGGGGTTTGTAGGAGTGGGTGAGGGGGTGTAGGGGTTTGTAGGAGTGGGTGAGGGGGTGTAGGGGTTTGTAGGAGTGGGTGAGGGGGTGTCGGGGTTTGTAGGAGTGGGTGAGGGGGTGTAGGGGTTGTAGGAGTGGGTGAGGGGGTGTCGGGGTTTGTAGGAGTGGGTGAGGGGGTGCAGGGGTTTGTACGAGTGGGTGAGGGGGTGTAGGGGTTTTTGGGAGTGGGTGAGGGGGTGTAGGGGTTTGTAGGAGTGGGTGAGGGGGTGTAGGGGTTTGCAGGAGTGGGTGAGGGGGTGTCGGGGGGTGTAGGGGTGGGTGAGGGGGTGTAGGGGTTTGTAGGAGTGGGTGAGGGGGTGGAGGGGTTTGTACAAGTGGGTCAGGGGGTGTCGGGGTTTGTAGGAGCGGGTGAGGGGGTGTCGGGGTTTGTAGGAGTGGGTGAGGGGGTGGAGGGGTTTGTAGGAGTGGGTGAGGGGGTGTCGGGGTTTGTAGGAGTGGGTGAGGGGGTGTCGGGGTTTGTAGGAGTGGGTGAGGGGGTGTTGGGGTTTAGAGGAGTGGGTGAGGGGGTGTAGGGGTTTGTAGGAGTGGGTGAGGGGGTGCAGGGGTTTGTCGGAGTGGGTGAGGGGGTGGAGGGGTTTGTACAAGTGGGTCAGGGGGTGTCGGGGTTTGTAGGAGCGGGTGAGGGGGTGTCGGGGTTTGTAGGAGTGGGTGAGGGGGTGGAGGGGTTTGTAGGAGTGGGTGAGGGGGTGTAGGGGTTTGTAGGAGTGGGTGAGGGGGTGTCGGGGTTTGTAGGAGTGGGTGAGGGGGTGTCGGGGTTTGTAGGAGTGGGTGAGGGGGTGTCGGGGTTTGTTGGAGTGGGTTAGGGGGTGTCGGGGTTTAGAGGAGTGGGTGAGGGGGTGTAGGGGTTTGTAGGAGTGGGTGAGGGGGTGTCGGTGTTTGTAGGGGTGGGTGAGGGGGTGTCGGGGTTTGTAGGAGTGGGTGAGGGGGTGTCGGGGTTTGTAGGAGTGGGTGAGGGGTTGTAGGGGTTTGTAGGAGTGGGTGAGGGGGTGTCGGGGTTTGTAGGGGTGGGTGAGGGGGTGTTGGGGTTTGTAGGAGTGGGTGAGGGGGTGTCGGGGTTTGTAGGAGTGGGTGAGGGGGTGTAGGGGTTTGTAGGAGTGGGTGAGGGGGTGTAGGGGTTTGTAGGAGTGGGTGAGGGGGTGTAGGGGTTTGTAGTAGTGGGTGAGGGGTGTAGGGGTTTGTTGGAGTGGGTGAGGGGGTGTCGGGGTTTGTAGGAGTGAGTGAGGGGGGGTAGGGGTTTGTAGGAGTGGGTGAGGGGGTGTCGGGGTTTGTAGGAGTGGGTGAGGGGGTGTCGGGGTTTGTACGAGTGGGTGAGGGGGTGTAGGGGTTTGTAGGAGTCGGTGAGGGGGTATCGGGGTTTGTAGGAGTGCGTGAGGGGGTGTAGGGGTTTGTAGGAGTGGGTGAGGGGGTGTAGGGGTTTGTAGGAGTGGGTGAGGGGGTGTCGGGGTTTGTAGGAGTGGGTGAGGGGGTATAGGGGTTTGTAGGAGTGCGTGAGGGGGTGTCGGGGTTTGTAGGAGTGGGTGAGGGGGTGTCGGGGTTTGTAGGAGTGGGTGAGGGGGTGTAGGGGTTTGTAGGAGTGGGTGAGGGGGTGTAGGGGTTTGTAGGAGTGGGTGAGGGGGTGTAGGGGTTTGTAGGAGTGGGTGAGGGGGTGTAGGGGTTTGTAGGAGTGGGTGAGGGGGTGTAGGGGTTTGTAGGAGTGGGTGAGGGGGTGTAGGGGTTTGTAGGAGTGGGTGAGGGGGTGTAGGGGTTTGTAGGAGTGGGTGAGGGGGTGTCGGGGTTTGTAGGAGTGGGTGAGCGGGTGTCGGGGTTTGTAGGAGTGGGTGAGGTGGTGTAGGGGTTTGTAGGAGTGGGTGAGGGGGTGTAGGGGTTTGTAGGAGTGGGTGAGGGGGTGTAGGGGTTTGTAGGTGTGGGTGAGGGGGTGTCGGGGTTTGTAGGAGTGGGTGAGGGGGTGTAGGGGTTGTAGGAGTGTCTGAGGGGGTGCAGGGGTTTGTAGGAGTGGGTGAGGGGGTGTAGGGGTTTGTAGGAGTGGGTGAGGGGGTGTAGGGGTTTGTAGGAGTGGGTGAGGGGGTGTTGGTTGTTTGTAGGAGTGGGTGAGGGGGTGTCGGGGTTTGTAGGAGTGGGTGAGGGGGTGTCGGGGTTTGTAGGAGTGGGTGAAGTGGTGTAGGGGTTTGTAGGAGTGGGTGAGGGGGTGTAGGGGTTTGTAGGAGTGGGTGAGGGGGTGTAGGGGTTTGTAGGAGTGGGTGAGGGGGTGTCGGGGTTTGTAGGAGTGGGTGAGGGGGTGTAGGGGTTGTAGGAGTGGGTGAGGGGGTGTCGGGGTTTGTAGGAGTGGGTGAGGGGGTGCAGGGGTTTGTACGAGTGGGTGAGGGGGTGTAGGGGTTTTTGGGAGTGGGTGAGGGGGTGTAGGGGTTTGTAGGAGTGGGTGAGGGGGTGTAGGGGTTTGTAGGAGTGGGTGAGGGGGTGTCGGGGGGTGTAGGGGTGGGTGAGGGGGTGTAGGGGTTTGTAGGAGTGGGTGAGGGGGTGGAGGGGTTTGTACAAGTGGGTCAGGGGGTGTCGGGGTTTGTAGGAGCGGGTGAGGGGGTGTCGGGGTTTGTAGGAGTGGGTGAGGGGGTGGAGGGGTTTGTAGGAGTGGGTGAGGGGGTGTCGGGGTTTGTAGGAGTGGGTGAGGGGGTGTCGGGGTTTGTAGGAGTGGGTGAGGGGGTGTTGGGGTTTAGAGGAGTGGGTGAGGGGGTGTAGGGGTTTGTAGGAGTGGGTGAGGGGGTGCAGGGGTTTGTCGGAGTGGGTGAGGGGGTGGAGGGGTTTGTACAAGTGGGTCAGGGGGTGTCGGGGTTTGTAGGAGCGGGTGAGGGGGTGTCGGGGTTTGTAGGAGTGGGTGAGGGGGTGGAGGGGTTTGTAGGATTGGGTGAGGGGGTGTAGGGGTTTGTAGGAGTGGGTGAGGGGGTGTCGGGGTTTGTAGGAGTGGGTGAGGGGGTGTCGGGGTTTGTAGGAGTGGGTGAGGGGGTGTCGGGGTTTGTTGGAGTGGGTTAGGGGGTGTCGGGGTTTAGAGGAGTGGGTGAGGGGGTGTAGGGGTTTGTAGGAGTGGGTGAGGGGGTGTCGGTGTTTGTAGGGGTGGGTGAGGGGGTGTCGGGGTTTGTAGGAGTGGGTGAGGGGGTGTCGGGGTTTGTAGGAGTGGGTGAGGGGGTGTAGGGGTTTGTAGGAGTGGGTGAGGGGGTGTCGGGGTTTGTAGGGGTGGGTGAGGGGGTGTCGGGGTTTGTAGGAGTGGGTGAGGGGGTGTCGGGGTTTGTAGGAGTGGGTGAGGGGGTGTAGGGGTTTGTAGGAGTGGGTGAGGGGGTGTAGGGGTTTGTAGGAGTGGGTGAGGGGGTGTAGGGGTTTGTAGTAGTGGGTGAGGGGTGTAGGGGTTTGTTGGAGTGGGTGAGGGGGTGTCGGGGTTTGTAGGAGTGAGTGAGGGGGTGTAGGGGTTTGTAGGAGTGGGTGAGGGGGTGTCGGGGTTTGTAGGAGTGGGTGAGGGGGTGTCGGGGTTTGTAGGAGTGGGTGAGGGGGTGTCGGGGTTTGTAGGAGTGGGTGAGGGGGTGTCGGGGTTTGTAGGAGTGGGTGAGGGGGTGTCGGGGTTTGTAGGAGTGGGTGAGGGGGTGTCGGGGTTTGTAGGAGTGGGTGAGGGGGTGTCGGGGTTTGTAGGAGTGGGTGAGGGGGTGTAGGGGTTTGTAGGAGTGTGTGAGGGGGTGTCGGGGTTTGTAGGAGTGGGTGAGGGGGTGTCGGGGTTTGTAGGGGTGGGTGAGGGGGTGTCGGGGTTTGTAGGAGTGGGTGAGGGGGTGTAGGGGTTTGTAGGTGTGGGTGAGGGGGTGTAGGGGTTTGTAGGAGTGGGTGAGGGGGTGTAGGGGTTTGTAGGAGTGGGTGAGGGGGTGTAGGGGTTTGTAGGAGTGGGTGAGGGGGTGTCGGGGTTTGTAGGAGTGGGTGAGGGGGTGTCGGGGTTTGTAGGAGTGGGTGAGGGGGTGTCGGGGTTTGTAGGGGTGGGTGAGGGGGTGTAGGGGTTTGTCGGAGTGGGTGAGGGGGTGTCGGGGTTTGTAGGAGTGGGTGAGGGTGTGTCGGGGTTTGTAGGAGTGGGTGAGGGGGTGTAGGGGTTTTTGGGAGTGGGTGAGGGGGTGTAGGGGTTTGTAGGAGTGGGTGAGGGGGTGTCGGGGTTTGTAGGGGTGGGTGAGGGCGTGTAGGGGTTTGTCGGAGTGGGTGAGGGGGTGTCGGGGTTTGTAGGAGTGGGTGAGGGGGTGTAGGGGTTTGTACGAGCGGGTGAGGGGGTGTAGGGGTTTTTGGGAGTGGGTGAGGGGGTGTAGGGGTTTGTAGGAGTGGGTGAGGGGGTGTAGGGGTTTGTACGAGTGGGTGAGGGGGTGTAGGGGTTTTTGGGAGTGGGTGAGGGGGTGTAGGGGTTTGTAGGAGTGGGTGAGGGGGTGTCGGGGTTTGTAGGGGTGGGTGAGGGCGTGTAGGGGTTTGTCGGAGTGGGTGAGGGGGTGTCGGGGTTTGTAGGAGTGGGTGAGGGAGTGTCGTGGTTTGTAGGAGTGGGTGAGGGCGTGTAGGGGTTTGTAGGAGTTGGTGAGGGGGTGTCGGGGTTTGTAGGAGTGGGTGAGGGCGTGTCGGGGTTTGTAGGAGTGGGTGAGGGCGTGTAGGGGTTTGTAGGAGTGGGTGAGGGGGTGTCGGGGTTTGTAGGAGTGGGTGAGGGGGTGTAGGGGTTTGTAGGAGTGGGTGAGGGGGTGTAGGGGTTTGTACGAGTGGGTGAGGGGGTGTAGGGGTTTTTGGGAGTGGGTGAGGGGGTGTAGGGGTTTGTAGGAGTGGGTGAGGGGTTGTCGGGGTTTGTAGGGGTGGGTGAGGGGGTGTAGGGGTTTGTAGGAGTGGGTGAGGGGGTGTCGGGGTTTGTAGAAGTGGGTGAGGGGGTGTCGGGGTTTGTAGGAGTGGGTGAGGGTGTGTCGGGGTTTAGAGGAGTGGGTGAGGGGGTGTCGGGGTTTGTAGGAGTGGGTGAGGGGGTGTCGGGGTTTGTTCCAGTGGGTGAGGGGGTGTCGGGGTTTGTAGGAGTTGGTGAGCGGGTGTCGGGGTTTGTAGGAGTGGGTGAGGGGGTTTTGGGGTTTGTGGGAGTGGGTGAGGGGGTGTAGGGGTTTGTAGGAGCGGGTGAGGGGGTGTCGGGGTTTGTAGGAGTGGGTGAGGGGGTGTCGGGGTTTGTAGGGGTGGGTGAGGGGGTGTCGGGGTTTGTAGGAGTGGGTGAGGGGGTGTCGGGGTTTGTAGGACTGGGTGTGGGGGTGTCGGGGTTTGTAGAAGTGGGTGAGGGGGTGTAGGGGTTTGTAGGAGTGGGTGAGGGGGTGTCGGGGCTTGTACAAGTGGGTGAGCGGGTGTAGGGGTTTGTAGGAGTGGGTGAGGGGGTGTGGGGGTTTGTTGGAGTGGGTGAGGGGGTGTGGGGGTTTGTTGGAGTGGGTTAGGGTGTGTAGGGGTTTGTAGGAGTGGGTGAGGGGGTGTAGGGGTTTGTAGGGGTGGGTGAGGGGGTGTCGGGGTTTGTAGGAGTGGGTGAGGGGGTGTAGGGGTTTGTAGGGGTGGGTGAGGGGGTGTAGGGGTTTCTAGGGGTGGGTTAGGGGGTGTAGGGGTTTGTTGGAGTGGGTGAGGGGGTGTCGGGGTTTGTAGGAGTGGGTGAGGGGGTGTCGGGGTTTGTAGGAGTGGGTGAGGGGGTGTCGGGGTTTGTAGGAGAGGGTGAGGGGGTGTAGGGGTTTGTAGGAGTGGGTGAGGGGGTGTCGGGGTTTGTAGGAGAGGGTGAGGGGGTGTAGGGGTTTGTAGGAGTGGGTGAGGGGGTGTCGGGGTTTGTAGGAGTGGGTGAGGGGGTGTTGGGGTTTGTAGGAGTGGGTGAGGGGGTGTCGGGGTTTGTAGGAGTGGGTGAGGGGGTGTCGGGGTTTGTAGGAGTGGGTGAGGGGGTGTAGGTGTTTGTAGGAGTGGGTGAGGGGGTGTAGGGGTTTGTAGGAGTGGGTGAGGGGGTGCAGGGGTTTGTCGGAGTGAGTGAGGGGGTGTCGGGGTTTGTAGGAGTGGGTGAGGGGGTGTCGGGGTTTGTAGGAGTGGGTGAGGGGGTGTCGGGGTTTGTAGGAGTGAGTGAGGGGGTGTAGGGGTTTGTTGGAGTGGGTGAGGGGGTGTAGGGGTTTGTAGGAGTGGGTGAGGGGGTGTCGGGGTTTGTAGGAGTGGGTGAGGGGGTGTAGGGGTTTGTAGGAGTGAGTGAGGGGGTGTAGGGGTTTGTTGGAGTGGGTGAGGGGGTGTAGGGGTTTGTAGGAGTGGGTGAGGGGGTGTCGGGGTTTGTAGGAGTGGGTGAGGGGGTGTAGGGGTTTGTAGGAGTGGGTGAGGGGGTGTCGGGGTTTGTAGGAGTGGGTGAGGGGGTGTAGGGGTTTGTAGGAGTGGGTGAGGGGGTGTAGGGGTTTGTAGGAGTGGGTGAGGGGGTGTAGGGGTTTGTAGGAGTGGGTGAGGGGGTGTCGGGGTTTGTAGGAGTGGGTGAGGGGGTGTCGGGGTTTGTAGGAGTGGGTGAGGGGGTGTCGGGGTTTGTAGGAGTGGGTGAGGGGGTGTCGGGGTTTGTAGGAGTGGGTGAGGGGGTGTAGGGGTTTGTAGGTGTGGGTGAGGGTGTGAAGAGGTTTGTAGGAGTGGGTGAGGGGGTGTAGGGGTTTGAAGGAGGGGGTGAGGGGGTGCCGGGGTTTGTAGGAGTGGGTGAGGGGGTGTCGGGGTTTGTAGGTGTGGGTGAGGGGGTGTAGGGGTTTGCAGGAGTGGGTGAGGGGGTGTCGGGGTTTGTAGGAGTGGGTGAGGGGGTGTCGGGGTTTGTAGGAGTGGGTGAGGGGGTGTAGGGGTTTGTAGGAGTGGGTGAGGGGGTGTAGGGGTTTGTAGGAGTGGGTGAGGGGGTTTTGGGGTTTGTAGGAGTGGGTGAGGGGGTGTCGGGGTTGGTAGGAGTGGGTGAGGGGGTGTAGGGGTTGGTAGGAGTGGGTGAGGGGGTGTGGGGGTTTGTAGGAGTGGGTGAGGGGGTTTTGGGGTTTGTAGGAGTGGGTGAGGGGGTGTAGGGGTTTGTAGGAGTGGGTGAGGGGGTGTGGGGGTTTGTAGGAGTGGGTGAGGGGGTGTCGGGGTTTGTAGGAGTGGGTGAGGGGGTGTCGGGGTTTGTAGGAGTGGGTGAGGGGTGTCGGGGTTTGTAGGAGTGGGTGAGGGGGTTATGGGGTTTGTAGGAGTGGGTGAGGGGGTGTCGGGGTTTGTAGGAGTGGGTGAGGGGGTGTGGGGGTTTGTAGGAGTGGGTGAGGGGGTGTCGGGGTTTGTAGGAGTGGGTGAGGGGGTTTTGGGGTTTGTAGGAGTGGGTGAGGGGGTGTCGGGGTTTGTAGGAGTGGGTGAGGGGGTTTTGGGGTTTGTAGGAGTGGGTGAGGGGGTGTAGGGGTTTGTAGGAGTGGGTGAGGGGGTGTGGGGGTTTGTAGGAGTGGGTGAGGGGGTGTCGGGGTTTGTAGGAGTGGGTGAGGGTGTGTCGGGGTTTGTAGGAGTGAGTGAGGGGGTGTAGGGGTTTGTAGGAGTGGGTGAGGGGGTGTCGGGGTTTGTTGGAGTGGGTGAGGGGGTGTCGGGGTTTGTAGGAGTGGGTGAGGGGGTGTCGGGGTTTGTAGGAGTGGGTGAGGGGGTGTAGGGGTTTGTACGAGTGGGTGAGGGGGTGTAGGGGTTTGTAGGAGTGGGTGAGGGGGTGTCGGGGTTTGTAGGAGTGGGTGAGGGGGTGTCGGGGTTTGTAGGAGTGGGTGAGGGGGTGTAGGGGTTTGTTGGAGTGGGTGAGGGGGTGTAGGGGTTTGTAGGAGTGGGTGAGGGGGTGTCGGGGTTTGTAGGAGTGGGTGAGGGGGTGTAGGGGTTTGTAGGAGTGGGTGAGGGGGTGTTGGGGTTTGTAGGAGTGGGTGAGGGGGTGTCGGGGTTTGTAGGAGTGGGTGAGGGGGTGTCGGGGTTTGTAGGAGTGGGTGAGGGGTGTCGGGGTTTGTAGGAGTGGGTGAGGGGGTTTTGGGGTTTGTAGGAGTGGGTGAGGGGGTGTCGGGGTTGGTAGGAGTGGGTGAGGGGTTGTAGTGGTTGGTAGGAGTGGGTGAGGGGGTGTGGGGGTTTGTAGGAGTGGGTGAGGGGGTGTCGGGGTTTGTAGGAGTGGGTGAGGGGGTGTCGGGGTTTGTAGGAGTGGGTGAGGGGGTGTCGGGGTTTGTAGGAGTGGGTGAGGGGGTTTTGGGGTTTGTAGGAGTGGGTGAGGGGGTGTCGGGGTTTGTAGGAGTGGGTGAGGGGGTGTCGGGGTTTGTAGGAGTGGGTGAGGGGGTGTCGGGGTTGGTAGGAGTGGGTGAGGGGGTGTCGGGGTTTGTAGGAGTGCGTGAGGGGGTGTAGGGGTTTGTAGGAGTGCGTGAGGGGTTGTAGGGGTTTGTAGGAGTGCGTGAGGGGGTGTAGGGGTTTGTAGGGGTGGGTGAGGGGGTGTAGGGGTTTGTAGGGGTGGGTGAGGGGGTGTAGGGGTTTGTAGGAGTGCGTGAGGGGGTGTAGGGGTTTGTAGGAGTGGGTGAGGGGGTGTAGGGGTTTGTAGGAGTGCGTGAGGGGGTGTAGGGGTTTGTAGGGGTGGGTGAGGGGGTGTAGGGGTTTGTAGGAGTGAGTGAGGGGGTGTCGGGGTTTGTAGGAGTGGGTGAGGGGGTGTCTGGGTTTGTAGGAGTGAGTGAGGGGGTGTCTGGGTTTGTAGGAGTGGGTGAGGGGGTGTAGGGGTTTGTCGGAGTGGGTGAGGGGGTGTAGGGGTTTGTAGGAGTGGGTGAGGGGGTGTCGGGGTTTGTAGGAGTGGGTGAGGGGGAGTCGGGGTTTAGAGGAGTGGGTGAGGGGGTGTCGGGGTTTGTAAGAGTGGGTGAGGGGGTGTAGGGGTTTGTAGGAGTGGGTGAGGGGGTGTCGGGGTTTGTAGGAGTGGGTGAGGGGGTGTCGGGGTTTGTAGGAGTGGGTGAGGGGGTGTAGGGGTTTGTAGGAGTGGGTGAGGGGGTGTCGGGGTTTGTAGGAGTGGGTGAGGGGGTGTATGGGTTTGTAGGAGTGGGTGAGGGGGTGTCGGGGTTTGTAGGAGTGGGTGAGGGGGTGTAGGGGTTTGTAGGAGTGGGTGAGGGGGTGTAGGGGTTTGTAGGAGTGGGTGAGGGGGTGTAGGGGTTTGTAGGAGTGGGTGAGGGGGTGTAGGGGTTTGTAGGAGTGGGTGAGGGGGTGTGGGGGTTTGTAGGAGTGGGTGAGGGGGTGTCAGGGTTTGTCGGAGTGGGTGAGGGGGTGTAGGGGTTTGTAGGAGGGTGAGGGGGTGTCGGGGTTTGTAGGAGTGGGTGAGGGGGTGTAGGGGTTTGTAGGAGTGGGTGAGGGGGTGTCGGGGTTTGTAGAAGAGGGTGAGGGGGTGTAGGGGTTTGTAGGAGTGGGTGAGGGGGTGTCGGGGTTTGTAGGAGTGGGTGAGGGGGTGTGGGGGTTTGTAGGAGTGGGTGAGGGGGTGTAGGGGTTTGTAGGAGTGGGTGAGGGGGTGTCGGGGTTTGTAGGAGTGGGTGAGGGGGTGTAGGGGTTTGTACAAGTGGGTGAGGGGGTGTTGGGGTTTGTAGGAGTGGGTGAGGGGTTGTCGGGGTTTGTAGGAGTGGGTGAGGGGGTGTAGGGGTTTGTACAAGTGGGTGAGGGTGTAGGGGTTTGTAGGAGTGGGTGAGGGGGTGTAGGGGTTTGTAGGAGTGGGTGAGGGGGTGTAGGGGTTTGTAGGAGTGGGTGAGGGGGTGTCGGGGTTTGTTGCAGTGGGTGAGGGGGTGTCGGGGTTTGTAGGAGTGGGTGAGGGGGTGTCGGGGTTTGTAGGAGTGGGTGAGGGGGTGTAGGGGTTTGTAGGAGTGGGTGAGGGGGTGTAGGGGTTTGTAGGAGCGGGTGAGGGAGTGTAGGGGTTTGTAGGAGTAGGTGAGGGGTTGTCGGGGTTTGTAGGTGTGGGTGAGGGGGTGTCGGGGTTTGTAGGAGTGGGTGAGGGGGTGTCGGGGTTTGTAGGAGTGGGTGAGGGGGTGTAGGGGTTTGTAGGAGTGGGTGAGGGGGTGTAGGGGTTTGTAGGAGTGGGTGAGGGGGTGTCGGGGTTTGTAGGAGTGGGTGAGGGGGTGTCGGGGTTTGTAGGAGTGTGTGAGGGGGTGTCGGGGTTTGTACGAGTGGGTGAGGGGCTGTCGGGGTTTGTAGGAGTGGGTGAGGGGGTGTCGGGGTTTGTAGGAGTGGGTGAGGGGGTGTCGGGGTTTGTACGAGTGGGTGAGGGGCTGTCGGGGTTTGTAGGAGTGGGTGAGGGGGTGTCGGGGTTTGTAGGAGTGGGTGAGGGGGTGTAGGGGTTTGTACGAGTGGGTGAGGGGCTGTCGGGGTTTGTAGGAGTGGGTGAGGGGGTGTAGGGGTTTGTAGGAGTGGGTGAGGGGGTGTCGGGGTTTGTAGGAGTGGGTGAGGGGGTGTAGGGGTTTGTAGGAGTGGGTGAGGGGGTGTCGGGGTTTGTAGGAGTGGGTGAGGGGGTGTAGGGGTTTGTACGAGTGGGTGAGGGGCTGTCGGGGTTTGTAGGAGTGGGTGAGGGGGTGTAGGGGTTTGTAGGAGTGGGTGAGGGGGTGTAGGGGTTTGTAGGAGTGGGTGAGGGGGTGTAGGGGTTTGTACGAGTGGGTGAGGGGGTGTCAGGGTTTGTAGGGGTGGGTGACGGGGTGTCGGGGTTTGTACGAGTGGGTGAGGGGGTGTAGGGGTTTGTAGGAGTGGGTGAGGGGGTGTCGGGGTTTGTACGAGTGGGTGAGGGGGTGTAGGGGTTTGTAGGAGTGGGTGAGGGGGTGTCGGGGTTTGTAGGGGTGGGTGAGGGGGTGTAGGGGTTTGTTGGAGTGGGTGAGGGGGTGTCGGGGTTTGTAGGAGTGGGTGAGGGGGTGTCGGGGTTTGTAGGAGTGGGTGAGGGGGTGTAGGGGTTTGTAGGAGTGGGTGAGGGGGTGTAGGGGTTTGTAGGAGTGGGTGAGGGGGTGTAGGGGTTTGTAGGAGTGGGTGAGGGGGTGTAGGGGTTTGTAGGAGTGGGTGAGGGGGTGTGGGGGTTTGTAGGAGTGGGTGAGGGGGTGTCAGGGTTTGTCGGAGTGGGTGAGGGGGTGTAGGGGTTTGTAGGAGGGTGAGGGGGTGTCGGGGTTTGTAGGAGTGGGTGAGGGGGTGTCGGGGTTTGTAGAAGAGGGTGAGGGGGTGTATGGGTTTGTAGGAGTGGGTGAGGGGGTGTCGGGGTTTGTAGGAGTGGGTGAGGGGGTGTGGGGGTTTGTAGGAGTGGGTGAGGGGGTGTAGGGGTTTGTAGGAGTGGGTGAGGGGGTGTCGGGGTTTGTAGGAGTGGGTGAGGGGGTGTAGGGGTTTGTACAAGTGGGTGAGGGGGTGTTGGGGTTTGTAGGAGTGGGTGAGGGGTTGTCGGGGTTTGTAGGAGTGGGTGAGGGGGTGTAGGGGTTTGTACAAGTGGGTGAGGGGGTGTAGGGGTTTGTAGGAGTGGGTGAGGGGGTGTAGGGGTTTGTAGGAGTGGGTGAGGGGGTGTAGGGGTTTGTAGGAGTGGGTGAGGGGGTGTTGGGGTTTGTTGCAGTGGGTGAGGGGGTGTCGGGGTTTGTAGGAGTGGGTGAGGGGGTGTCGGGGTTTGTAGGAGTGGGTGAGGGGGTGTAGGGGTTTGTAGGAGTGGGTGAGTGGGTGTAGGGGTTTGTAGGAGCGGGTGAGGGGGTGTAGGGGTTTGTAGGAGTGGGTGAGGGGGTGTCGGGGTTTGTAGGTGTGGGTGAGGGGGTGTCGGGGTTTGTAGGAGTGGGTGAGGGGGTGTAGGGGTTTGTAGGAGCGGGTGAGGGGGTGTAGGGGTTTGTAGGAGTGGGTGAGGGGGTGTCGGGGTTTGTAGGAGTGGGTGAGGGGGTGTAGGGGTTTGTAGGAGTGGGTGAGGGGGTGTCGGGGTTTGTAGGAGCGGGTGAGGTGGTGTCAGGGTTTGTAGTGGTGGGTGAGGGGGTGTCGGGGTTTGTAGGAGTGGGTGAGGGGGTGTCGGGGTTTGTACGAGTGGGTGAGGGGCTGTCGGGGTTTGTAGGAGTGGGTGAGGGGGTGTCGGGGTTTGTACGAGTGGGTGAGGGGCTGTCGGGGTTTGTAGGAGTGGGTGAGGGGGTGTCGGGGTTTGTAGGAGTGGGTGAGGGGGTGTAGGGGTTTGTAGGAGTGGGTGAGGGGGTGTCGGGGTTTGTAGGAGTGGGTGAGGGCGTGTCGGGGTTTGTAGGAGTGGGTGAGGGGGTGTCGGGGTTTGTAGGAGTGGGTGAGGGGGTGTCGGGGTTTGTAGGAGTGGGTGAGGGGGTGTAGGGGTTTGTAGGAATGGGTGAGGGGGTGTAGGGGTTTGTAGGAGTGGGTGAGGGGGTGTAGGGGTTTGTAGGAGTGGGTGAGGGGGTGTAGGGGTTTGTACGAGTGGGTGAGGGGGTGTCGGGGTTTGTAGGGGTGGGTGACGGGGTGTCGGGGTTTGTACGAGTGGGTGAGGGGGTGTAGGGGTTTGTAGGAGTGGGTGAGGGGGTGTCGGGTTTTGTAGGAGTGGGTGACGGGGTGTCGGGGTTTGTACGAGTGGGTGAGGGGGTGTAGGGGTTTGTAGGAGTGGGTGAGGGGGTGTCGGGGTTTGTAGGGGTGGGTGAGGGGGTGTAGGGGTTTGTTGGAGTGGGTGAGGGGGTGTCGGGGTTTGTAGGAGTGGGTGAGGGGGTGTCGGGGTTTGTAGGAGTGGGTGAGGGGGTGTAGGGGTTTGTAGGAGTGGGTGAGGGGGTGTCGGGGTTTGTAGGAGCGGGTGAGGGGGTGTAGGGGTTTGTAGGAGTGGGTGAGGGGGTGTCGGGGTTTGTAGGAGCGGGTGAGGGGGTGTCGGGGTTTGTTGGAGTGGGTGAGGGGGTGTCGGGGTTTGTAGGAGTGGGTGAGGGGGTGTCGGGGTTTGTAGGAGTGGGTGAGGGGGTGTAGGGGTTTGTGGGAGTGGGTGAGGGGGTTTTGGGGTTTGTAGGAGTGGGTGAGGGGGTGTAGGGGTTTGTAGGAGTGGGTGAGGGGGCGTAGGGGTTTGTAGGAGTGGGTGAGGGGGTGTCGGGGTTTGTAGGAGTGGGTGAGGGGGTGTAGGGGTTTGTAGGAGTGGGTGAGGGGGTGTAGGGGTTTGTAGGAGTGGGTGAGGGGGTGTAGGGGTTTGTAGGAGTGGGTGAGGGGGTGTCGGGGTTTGTAGGAGTGGGTGAGGGGGTGTCGGGGTTTGTGGGAGTGGGTGAGGGGGTGTAGGGGTTTGTAGGAGTGGGTGAGGGGGTGTCGGGGTTTGTAGGAGTGGGTGAGGGGGTGTAGGGGTTTGTAGGAGTGGGTGAGGGGGTGTCGGGGTTTGTAGGAGTGGGTGAGGGGGTGTCGGGGTTTGTCGGAGTGGGTGAGGGGGTGTCGGGGTTTGTTGGAGTGGGTGAGGGGGTGTAGGGGTTTGTAGGAGTGGGTGAGGGGGTGTAGGGGTTTGTAGGGGTGGGTGAGGGGGTGTCGGGGTTTGTAGGAGTGGGTGAGGGGGTGCAGGGGTTTGTAGGAGTGGGTGAGGGGGTGCAGGGGTTTGTAGGAGTGGGTGAGGGGGTGTCGGGGTTTGTAGGAGTGGGTGAGGGGGTGTAGGGGTTTCTAGGAGTGGGTGAGGGGGTGTAGGGGTTTGTAGGAGTGGGTGAGGGGGTGTAGGGGTTTGTAGGAGTGGGTGAGGGGGTGTAGGGGTTTGTAGGAGTGAGTGAGGGGGTGCCGGGGTTTGTTGGAGTGGGTGAGGGGGTGTAGGGGTTTGTAGGAGTGGGTGAGGGGGTGTCGGGGTTTGTAGGAGTGGGTGAGGGGGTGTCGGGGTTTGTAGGAGTGGGTGAGGGGGTGTAGGGGTTTGTAGGAGTGGGTGAGGGGGTGTCGGGGTTTGTAGGAGTGGGTGAGGGGGTGTCGGGGTTTGTAGGAGTGGGTGAGGGGGTGTAGGGGTTTGTGGGAGTGGGTGAGGGGGTTTTGGGGTTTGTAGGAGTGGGTGAGGGGGTGTAGGGGTTTGTAGGAGTGGGTGAGGGGGCGTAGGGGTTTGTAGGAGTGCGTGAGGGGGTGTCGGGGTTTGTAGGAGTGGGTGAGGGGGTGTAGGGGTTTGTAGGAGTGGGTGAGGGGGTGTAGGGGTTTGTAGGAGTGGGTGAGGGGGTGTAGGGGTTTGTAGGAGTGGGTGAGGGGGTGTCGGGGTTTGTAGGAGTGGGTGAGGGGGTGTCGGGGTTTGTGGGAGTGGGTGAGGGGGTGTAGGGGTTTGTAGGAGTGGGTGAGGGGGTGTCGGGGTTTGTCGGAGTGGGTGAGGGGGTGTAGGGGTTTGTAGGAGTGGGTGAGGGGGTGTCGGGGTTTGTAGGAGTGGGTGAGGGGGTGTTGGGGTTTGTCGGAGTGGGTGAGGGGGTGTCGGGGTTTGTTGGAGTGGGTGAGGGGGTGTAGGGGTTTGTAGGAGTGGGTGAGGGGGTGTAGGGGTTTGTAGGGGTGGGTGAGGGGGTGTCGGGGTTTGTAGGAGTGGGTGAGGGGGTGCAGGGGTTTGTAGGAGTGGGTGAGGGGGTGCAGGGGTTTGTAGGAGTGGGTGAGGGGGTGTCGGGGTTTGTAGGAGTGGGTGAGGGGGTGTAGGGGTTTCTAGGAGTGGGTGAGGGGGTGTAGGGGTTTGTAGGAGTGGGTGAGGGGGTGTAGGGGTTTGTAGGAGTGGGTGAGGGGGTGTAGGGGTTTGTAGGAGTGAGTGAGGGGGTGCCGGGGTTTGTTGGAGTGGGTGAGGGGGTGTAGGGGTTTGTAGGAGTGGGTGAGGGGGTGTCGGGGTTTGTAGGAGTGGGTGAGGGGGTGTCGGGGTTTGTAGGAGTGGGTGAGGGGGTGTAGGGGTTTGTAGGAGTGGGTGAGGGGGTGTAGGGGTTTGTAGGAGTGGGTGAGGGGGTGTAGGGGTTTATAGGAGTGGGTGAGGGGGTGTAGGGGTTTGTAGGAGTGGGTGAGGGGGTGCAGGGGTTTGTAGGAGTGGGTGAGGGGGTGTCGGGGTTTGTAGGAGTGGGTGAGGGGGTGTCGGGGTTTGTAGGAGTGGGTGAGGGGGTGTAGGGGTTTGTAGGAGTGGGTGAGGGGGTGTAGGGGTTTGTAGGAGTGGGTGAGGGGGTGTCGGGGTTTGTAGGAGTGGGTGAGGGAGTGTCGGGGTTTGTAGGAGTGGGTGAGGGGGTGTGGGGGTTTGTAGGAGTGGGTGAGGGGGTGTCGGGGTTTGTAGTAGTGGGTGAGGGGGTGTCGGGGTTTGTAGGAGTGGGTGAGGGGGTGTAGGGGTGTGTAGGAGTGGGTGAGGGGGTGTAGGGGTTTGTAGTAGTGGGTGAGGGGGTGTAGGGGTTTATAGGAGTGGGTGAGGGGGTGTAGGGGTTTATAGGAGTGGGTGAGGGGGTGTAGGGGTGTGTAGGAGTGGGTGAGGGGGTGTAGGGGTTTGCAGGAGTGGGTGAGGGGGTGTAGGGGTTTGTAGGAGTGGGTGAGGGAGTGTAGAGGTTCGTAGGAGTGGGTGAGGGGGTGTAGGGGTTTATAGGAGTGGGTGAGGGGGTGTCGGGGTTTGTAGGAGTGGGTGAGGGAGTGTAGGGGTTTGTAGGAGTGGGTGAGGGGGTGTCGGGGTTTGCAGGAGTGGGTGAGGGGATGTCGGGGTTTGTAGGAGTGGGTGAGGGGGTGTCGGGGTTTGTAGGAGTGGGTGAGGGGGTGTAGGGGTTTGTAGGAGTGGGTGAGGGGGTGTCGGGGTTTGTAGGAGTGGGTGAGGGGGTGTAGGGGTTTGTCGGAGTGGGTGAGGGGGTGTCGGGGTTTGTAGGAGTGGGTGAGGGGGTGTTGGGGTTTGTACAAGTGGGTGAGGGGGTGTAGGGGTTTGTAGGAGTGGGTGAGGGGGTGTAGGGGTTTGTTGGAGTGGGTGAGGGGGTGTAGGGGTTTGTAGGAGTGGGTGAGGGGGTGTAGGGGTTTGTAGGAGTGGGTGAGGGAGTGTAGAGGTTCGTAGGAGTGGGTGAGGGGGGTGTCGGGGTTTGTAGGAGTGGGTGAGGGGGTGTAGGGGTTTGTAGGAGTGGGTGAGGGGGTGTAGGGGTTTGTAGGAGTGGGTGAGGGGGTGTCGGGGTTTGTAGGAGTGGGTGAGGGGATGTCGGGGTTTGTAGCAGTTGGTGAGGGGGTGTCGGGGTTTGTAGGAGTGGGTGAGGGTGTGTAGGGGTTTGTAGGAGTGGGTGAGGGGGTGTCGGGGTTTGTAGGAGTGGGTGAGGGGGTGTAGGGGTTTGTCGGAGTGGGTGAGGGGGTGTCGGGGTTTATAGGAGTGGGTGAGGGGGTGTTGGGGTTTGTACAAGTGGGTGAGGGGGTGTAGGGGTTTGTAGGAGTGGGTGAGGGGGTGTAGGGGTTTGTAGGAGTGGGTGAGGGGGTGTCGGGGTTTGTAGGAGTGGGTGAGGGGGTGTAGGGGTTTGTAGGAGTGGGTGAGGGGGTGTCGGGGTTTGTAGGAGTGGGTGAGGGGGTGTAGGGGTTTGTAGGAGTGGGTGAGGGGGTGTCGGGGTTTGTAGGAGTGGGTGAGGGGGTGTAGGGGTTTGTAGGGGTGGGTGAGGGGGTGTAGGGGTTTGTAGGGGTGGGTGAGGGGGTGTAGGGGTTTGTAGGAGTGGGTGAGGGGGTGTAGGGGTTTGTAGGAGTGGGTGAGGGGGTGTAGGGGTTTGTAGGAGTGGGTGAGGGGGTGTCGGGGTTTGTAGGGGTGGGTGAGGGGGTGTAGGGGTTTGTAGGAGTGGGTGAGGGGGTGTAGGGGTTTGTAGGAGTGGGTGAGGGGGTGTAGGGGTTTGTAGGGGTGGGTGAGGGGGTGTAGGGGTTTGTAGGGGTGGGTGAGGGGGTGTAGGGGTTTGTAGGGGTGGGTGAGGGGGTGTAGGGGTTTGTAGGGGTGGGTGAGGGGGTGTAGGTGTTTGTAGGAGTGGGTGAGGGGGTGTCGGGGTTTGTAGGAGTGGGTGAGGGGATGTCGGGGTTTGTAGGAGTGGGTGAGGGGGTGTAGGGGTTTGTAGGAGTGGGTGAGGGGGTGTCGGGGTTTGTAGGAGTGGGTGAGGGGGTGTCGGGGTTTGTAGGAGTGGGTGAGGGGGTGTAGGGGTTTGTAGGAGTGGGTGAGGGGGTGTCGGGGTTTGTAGGAGTGGGTGAGGGGGTGTCGGGGTTTGTAGGAATGGGTGAGGGTGTGTAGGAGTGGGTGAGGGGGTGTAGGGGTTTGTAGGAGTGGGTGAGGGGGTGTAGGGGTTTGTAGGAGTGGGTGAGGGGGTGTAGGGGTTTGTAGGAGTGGGTGAGGGGGTGTAGGGGTTTGTAGGAGTGGGTGAGGGGGTGTAGGGGTTTGTAGGAGTGGGTGAGGGGATGTCGGGGTTTGTAGGAGTGGGTGAGGGGCTGTCGGGGTTTGTAGGAGTGGGTGAGGGGGTGTCGGGGTTTGTAGGAGTGGGTGAGGGGGTGTAGGGGTTTGTAGGAGTGGGTGAGGGGGTGTAGGGGTTTGTAGTAGTGGGTGAGGGGGTGTAGGGGTTTATAGGAGTGGGTGAGGGGGTGTCGGGGTTTGTAGGAGTGGGTGAGGGAGTGTCGGGGTTTGTAGGAGTGGGTGAGGGGGTGTAGGGGTTTGTAGGAGTGGGTGAGGGGGTGTCGGGGTTTGTAGGGGTGGGTGAGGGGGTGTCGGGGTTTGTAGGAGTGGGTGAGGGGGTGTCGGGGTTTGTAGGAGTGGGTGAGGGGGTGTAGGGGTTTGTAGGAGTGGGTGAGGGGGTGTCGGGGTTTGTAGGAGTGGGTGAGGGGGTGTAGGGGTTTGTAGGAGTGGGTGAGGTGGTGTAGGGGTTTGTAGGAGTGGGTGAGGGGGTGTAGGGGTTTGTAGGAGTGGGTGAGGGGGTGTCGGGGTTTGTAGGAGTGGGTGAGGGGGTGTCGGGGTTTGTAGGAGTGGGTGAGGGGGTGTAGGGGTTTGTAGGAGTGGGTGAGGGGGTGTAGGGGTTTGTAGGAGTGGGTGAGGGGGTGTAGGGGTTTGTAGGAGTGGGTGAGGGGGTGTCGGGGTTTGTCGGAGTGGGTGAGGGGGTGTCGGGGTTCGTAGGAGTGGGTGAGGGGGTGTAGGGGTTTGTAGGGGTGGGTGAGGGGGTGTAGGGGTTTGTAGGGGTGGGTGAGGGGGTGTCGGGGTTTGTAGGAGTGGGTGAGGGGGTGTCTGGGTTTGTAGGAGTGGGTGAGGTGGTGTAGGGGTTTGTAGGGGTGGGTGAGGGGGTGTAGGGGTTTGTAGGGGTGGGTGAGGGGGTGTCGGGGTTTGTAGGAGTGGGTGAGGGGGTGTAGGGGTTTGTAGGGGTGGGTGAGGGGGTGTAGGGGTTTGTAGGGGTGGGTGAGGGGGTGTCGGGGTTTGTAGGAGTGTGTGAGGGGGTGTAGGGGTTTGTAGGGGTGGGTGAGGGTGTGTAGGGGTTTGTAGGGGTGGGTGAGGGGGTGTAGGGGTTTGTAGGGGTGGGTGAGGGGGTGTCGGGGTTTGTAGGAGTGGGTGAGGGGGTGTCTGGGTTTGTAGGGGTGGGTGAGGGGGTGTAGGGGTTTGTAGGGGTGGGTGAGGGGGTGTAGGGGTTTGTAGGGGTGGGTGAGGGGGTGTAGGGGTTTGTAGGAGTGGGTGAGGGGGTGTCGGGGTTTGTAGGGGTGGGTGAGGGGGTGTCGGGGTTTGTAGGAGTGGGTGAGGGGGTTTAGGGGTTTGTAGGAGTGGGTGAGGGGGTGTAGGGGTTTGTAGGAGTGGGTGAGGGGGTGTCGGGGTTTGTAGGAGTGGGTGAGGGGGTGTAGGGGCTTGTAGGAGTGGGTGAGGGGGGTGTCGGGGTTTGTAGGAGTGGGTGAGGGGGTGTAGGGGTTTGTAGGAGTGGGTGAGGGGGTGTCGGGGTTTGTAGGGGTGGGTGAGGGTGTGTAGGGGTTTGTAGGGGTGGGTGAGGGGGTGTAGGGGTTTGTAGGGGTGGGTGAGGGGGTGTAGGTGTTTGTAGGAGTGGGTGAGGGGGTGTAGGGGTTTGTAGGGGTGGGTGAGGGGGTGTAGGGGTTTGTAGGAGTGAGTGAGGGGGTGTAGGGGTTTGTAGGGGTGGGTGAGGGGGTGTCGGGGTTTGTAGGAGTGGGTGAGGGGGTGTCGGGGTTTGTAGGGGTGGGTGAGGGGGTGTAGGGGTTTGTAGGAGTGGGTGAGGGGGTGTAGGGGTTTGTAGGGGTGGGTGAGGGGGTGTAGGGGTTTGTAGGAGTGGGTGAGGGGGTGTAGGGGTTTGTAGGGGTGGGTGAGGGGGTGTCGGGGTTTGTAGGAGTGGGTGAGGGGGTGTCGGGGTTTCTAGGAGTGGGTGAGGGGGTGTCGGGGTTTGTAGGAGTGGGTGAGGGGGTGTAGGGGTTTGTTGGAGTGGGTGAGGGGGTGTAGGGGTTTGTAGGAGTGGGTGAGGGGGTGTCGGGGTTTCTAGGAGTGGGTGAGGGGGTGTCGGGGTTTGTTGGGGTGGGTGAGGGGGTGTCGGGGTTTGTAGGAGTGGGTGAGGGGGTGTCGGGGTTTGTAGGGGTGGGTGAGGGGGTGTCGGGGTTTGTAGGAGTGGGTGAGGGGGTGTCGGGGTTTGTAGGAGTGGGTGAGGGGGTGTCGGGGTTTGTAGGAGTGGGTGAGGGGGTGTCGGGGTTTGTAGGAGTGGGTGAGGGGGTGTCGGGGTTTGTAGGAGTGGGTGAGGGGGTGTAGGGGTTTGTTGGAGTGGGTGAGGGGGTGTAGGGGTTTGTAGGAGTGGGTGAGGGGGTGTAGGGGTTTGTAGGAGTGGGAGAGGGGGTGTCGGGGTTTGTAGGAGTGGGTGAGGGGGTGTCGGGGTTTGTAGGAGTGGGTGAGGGGGTGTCGGGGTTTGTAGGGGTGGGTGAGGGGGTGTAGGGGTTTGTAGGAGTGGGTGAGGGGGTGTCGGGGTTTGTTGGAGTGGGTGAGGGGGTGTAGGGGTTTGTAGGAGTGGGTGAGGGGGTGTCGGGGTTTGTAGGGGTGGGTGAGGGGGTGTAGGGGTTTGTAGGAGTGGGTGAGGGGGTGTAGGGGTTTGTAGGAGTGGGTGAGGGGGTGTCGGGTTTGTAGGAGTGGGTGAGGGGGTGTCGGGGTTTGTAGGAGTGGGTGAGGGGGTGTCGGGGTTTGTTGGAGTGGGTGAGGGGGTGTCGGGTTTGTAGGAGTGGGTGAGGGGGTGTCGGGGTTTGTAGGAGTGGGTGAGGGGGTGTCGGGTTTGTAGGAGTGGGTGAGGGGGTGTCGGGGTTTGTAGGAGTGGGTGAGGGGGTGTCGGGGTTTGTTGGAGTGGGTGAGGGGGTGTCGGGGTTTGTAGGAGTGGGTGAGGGGGTGTAGGGGTTTGTAGGAGTGGGTGAGGGGGTGTAGGGGTTTGTTGGGGTGGGTGAGGGGGTGTCGGGGTTTGTAGGAGTGGGTGAGGGGGTGTCGGGGTTTGTAGGGGTGGGTGAGGGGGTGTCGTGGTTTGTTGGGGTGGGTGAGGGAGTGTTGGGGTTTGTTGGGGTGGGTGAGGGGGTGTCGGGGTTTGTAGGAGTGGGTGAGGGGGTGTCGGGGTTTGTAGGGGTGGGTGAGGGGGTGTCGGGGTTTGTAGGAGTGGGTGAGGGGGTGTAGGGGTTTGTAGGATTGGGTGAGGGGGTGTAGGGGTTTGTAGGAGTGGGTGAGGGGGTGTAGGGGTTTGTAGGAGTGGGTGAGGGGGTGTAGGGGTTTGTAGGAGTGGGTGAGGGGGTGCAGGGGTTTGTAGGAGTGGGTGAGGGGGTGTCGGGGTTTGTAGGAGTGGGTGAGGGGGTGTAGGGGTTTGTAGGAGTGGGTGAGGGGGTGTCGGGTTTGTAGGGGTGGGTGAGGGGGTGTCGGGGTTTGTAGGAGTGCGTGAGGGGGTGTAGGGGTTTGTAGGAGTGGGTGAGGGGGTGTCGGGGTTTGTAGGAGTGGGTGAGGGGGTGTCGGGGTTTGTTGGAGTGGGTGAGGGGGTGTCGGGGTTTGTAGGAGTGGGTGAGGGGGTGTCGGGGTTTGTAGGGGTGGGTGAGGGAGTGTTGGGGTTTGTAGGGGTGGGTGAGGGGGTGTCGGGGTTTTTGGGATGGATGATAGTTTTTCGTGAAAGGGCAGTCAAAGGAAGCGTGGGTCTGATTACGACAAATATTGAGTTCTTCTTCTGGTGGCTGAGGCACTGAATGAATATTTCACATCGATCTTCACTGGAGGAGAGGACGCTCCCATTGTCGTCGTGATGGAGGAGGTAGAAGCAATTTTGGATCGGATAAAAACCAATAGAAAGTACTGAAAAGGTCGGCATTGCTCAAAGTGGGAAGAAAGTCGATGGGAGGCATCCCAGGTTGCTGAGGGAAGAAGGGTGGAAATTGCTGAGGCTCTGGCCACAATCTTCCAATCCTCCTTCGATATGAGCATGGTGCCAGAGGTCTGGAGAATTGAAACTGTTAGATCCCTGTACAAAAAAATGAGAGATGGGTGAACCCAGCAATTACCGGCCAGTCAGCCTATTTTCAGTTGTGGGGAAGCTTTTAGAGACAATAATCTGGGACAAATTCAAGTGGCATTTGGAAAAATATGGGTTAATAAATGAAAGTCAGCACGGATTTGTTAACAGAAAATCATGTTTGATTAACTTGATCAAGCTGTTTGACGAAGTAACAGAGAGGGTTGATGAGGGCAGTGCGGTTGATGTTGTGTTTCTAGAATCATAGAAAGGTTACAGTGAAAGGAGGCCATTCGGCCCATTGAATCCGTGCCGTCTCTCTGCAAGTGCAATCCAGTGAGTCCCACTCCCCCGCCCCATCCCCGTATCTCTGCAAATTTTTTCCCTCAAGTACTTATCCAGTTCCCTTTTGAAGGCCATGATTGAATCTGCCTCCACCACCCCCTCGGGCAGTGCATTCCAGATCCTAACCACTCACTGCAAGAAAGTTTTTCCTCATGTCACCATTGTTTTTTTTGCCAATCACCTTAAATCTCTGTCCTCTGGTTCTTGACCCTTCCACCAATGGGAACAGTTTCTCTCTATCTACTCTGTCTGGACCCTTCATGATTTTGAATACCTCGATCAAATCTCCTCGCAACCGTCTGTATTCCAAGGAGAACAACCCCAGCTTCTCCAGTCTATCCACATAACTAAAGTCCCTCATCCCTGGAATCATTCTAGTAAATCCCTTCTGCACCCTCTCTAAGGCCTTCACATCCTTCCTAAAGTGCGGTGCCCAGAACTGGACACAATATTCCAGCTGTGTCTGAACCAGTGTTTTATAAAGGTTCATCATGACTTCCATACTTTTGTACTCTATGCCTCTATTTATAAAGCCCAGGATCCCGTATGCTTTTTGAACCGCTTTCTCAACCTGTCCTGCCACATTCAACGACTTGAGCACATATATCCCCAGATCTCTCTGTTCCTGTGCCCCTTTTAGAATTGTGCCCTCTAGTTAATATTGCCTCTTCGTTCGAAATGTATCACTTCACATTTTACTTGAGTTAAAAGTTAAAAACAGTGGATGCCCAAAGGGACTTCGAGGTACAGGACCATAAAAGTGTCCTGAACAGGTGCAGAAAATAATCAAGAAGGCTAATGGAATGCTGGCCTTTATATCTAGAGGACTGGAGTACAAGGGGGCAGAAGTTATGCTGCAGCTATACAAAACCCTGGTTAGACCGCACCTGGAGTACTGTGAGCAGTTCTGGGCACCGCACCTTCGGAAGGACATATTGGCCTTGGAGGGAGTGCAGCGTAGGTTTACTAGAATGATACCCGGACTTCAAGGGTTAAGTTACGAGGAGAGATTACACAAATTGGGGTTGTATTCTCTAGAGTTTCGAAGGTTAAGGGGTGATATGATCGAAGTTTATCAGATATTAAGGGGAACGGATAGGGTGGATAGAGAGAAACTATTTCCGCTGGTTGGGGATTCTAGGAGTAGGGGGCAGAGTCTAAAAATTAGAGCCAGACCTTTCAGGAATGAGATTAGAAAACATTTCTACACACAAAGGGTGGTAGAAGTTTGGAATTCTCTTCCGCAAACGGCAATTGATACTAGCTCAATTGCTAAATTTAAATGTGAGATAGATAGCTTTTTGGCAACCAAAGGTATTAAGGGATATGGGCCAAAGGCAGGTATATGGAGTTAGATCACAGATCTTATCAAATGGCGGAGCAGGCACGAGGGGCTGAATGGCCTACTCCTGTTCCTATGTTTCCGCCCATTCCACCAGCCTGTCTATATCCTCTTGAAGTCTATCACTATCCTCCTCACTGTTCACTACACTTTCAAGTTTTGTGTCATCTACATATTTGTAAATTGTGCCCTGTACACCCAAGTCCATGTCATTAATGTATATCAAGAAAAGCAGTGGTCCCAGCACCGACCCCTGGGGAACACCACTGTACACCTCCCTCCAGTCCGAAAAACAACCGTTCACCACTACTCTCTGTTTCCTGTCACTTAGCCAATTTTGTATCCATGCTGCCACTGCCCCCTTTATTCCATGAGCCGCAATCTTGATGATAAACCTATTATGCGGCACTTTATCAAACGCCTTTTGAAAGTCCATATACACCACATCAACCGCATTGCCCTCATCGACCCTCTCTGTTCCCTCATCAATAAACTCTATTCAGTTAGATAAACACGATTTGCCTTCAACAAATCCATGCTGGCTTTCCTTAATCAATCCACCCTCGTCTCAGTGACTATTAATTCTGTCCCGGATTATTGTTTCTAAAAGTTTCCCCACCATCGAGGTTAAACTGACTGGTCAATATTTGCTGGGTTTATCCTTACACCCTTTTTTGAACAGGGGTGTAACATTTGCAATTCTCCAGTCCTCTGGCACCACTCCCATATCTAAGGATGTTTGGAAGATTATGGCCAGTACCTCCGCAATTTCCACCCTTCCTTCAGCAACCTGGGATGCATCTCATCCGGACCAGGTGACATCCTTCTTTAAGTACAGCGAGCCTTTCTAGAATCTCCTCTTTATCAATTTTTAGCCTATCCAGTATCTCAACTATATTTTCCTTTAATGAGACTCTGGCAGCATCTTCTTCCTTGGTAAAGACCGATGCAAAGTACTCATTTAGTACCTCTGCCATCCCCTCTGCCTCCATGAGTAAATCTCCTTTATGGTCCCTAATCAGCCCCACCCCTCCTCTTACTACCCGTTTACTGTTTACATGCCTGTAGAAGACTTTTGGATTCCCTTTTATGTTGGCCGCCAGTCTATTTTCATACTCTCTCTTTGCCCCTCTTATTTCCTTTTTCACCTGAACGTTCCCCTCCAAGTCACACATCATCCCGACTTGGAAATATATCGCCGTTCCTTCATCGTCGCTGGGTCAAAGTCCTGGAACTCCCTACTTAACAGCACTGTGGGAGAACCGTCACCACACGGACTGCAGCGGTTCAAGAAGGCGGCTCACCACCACCTTCTCAAGGGCAATTAGGGATGGGCAATAAATGCCGGCCTCGCCAGCGACGCCCACATCCCATCAACGAATAAAAAAAAACTTCCCCTCTGAACTTTCTATATTCAGCCTGGTTCTCACTTGTGTTATTAACCTGACATCTATCATTCGCCCTTTTTTCCATTTCATTTTACTCACTATCTCTTTTGTCATCCAGGGACTCTGGCTTTAATTGCCCTACCTTTCTCCCTCGTGGGACTGTACCCAGATTGTACCTGAACCATCTACTCTTTAAAGGCCACCCATTGTTCAATTATAGTTTTGCCTGCCAATCTTTGATTCCAATTTACCCGGGCCAGATCTGTTCTCATCCCATTGAAATTGGCCCTCGTCCAATTGAGTATTTTTACTTTAGAGTGGTCCATGTCCTTTTCCACAGCTATTCTAAACCTTATGATCACTGTTCCCTAAATACAGCCCCAATGACACTTGCTCCACTTGGCCCACCTCATTCCCCTGAACCAAGTCCAGCAATGCCTCCTTCCTCGTTGGGCCGGAAATGTACTGGTCAAGAAAGTTATCCTGAACACGTTTCAAAAATTATCGCTACTCTATGGCTTTTACACCTCTCTGTAATTTCCCTTCAAATTTGCTCCTCTATCTCCTTCCCACTAGTTGGTGGCCTATAGAATACACCCAGTAGTGTAATGGCACCTCTATTGTTCCTTAACTCTAACCAAATAGATTCTGCCCTTGACCCCTCCAGGATATCCTCTCTCTCCAGCACTGCAATATTCCCCTTAATCAATACTGCCACCCGCCCCCCCCACCTCCTTTCTTTCCTTCCCTATCTTTCCTGAACACCTTGTATCCAGGAATATTTAGTACCCAATCCTGCCCTTTTTTGAGCCAGGTCTCTGTTACCACCATGACATCATATTCCCATGTGGCTATTTGCACCTGCAGCTCACCAACCTTGTTTACCACGCTTCATGCGTTTACACACATGCACTGTGAACCCGTCTTAGACTTTCTTGTACTCTCGCTTAGTCTGACCCCGCCTAATACTGTACTATTACTTGCTCTAGTGCTATCTTTCTCTCCCAATCCTTTGTGCCATTTGTTTCTCCTTTCTAATGCTACATCCTGGTGCCCATCCCCCTGCCAAATTAGTTTTAACCCTCCCACAGCACTAGCGAACCTCCCCGCGAGGACATTGGTCTCAGCTCTGTTGAGATGCAACCTGACTGGCCTGTACAGATCCCACCTCCCCCAGAAGCGGTCCCAATGTCCCAGGAATCTAAAGCCCTCCCTCCTGCACCATCTCTCCAGACACACATTCATCTGCTCTATCCTCCTATTTCTATACTCACCAGCGCGTGGCACCGGGAGTAATCCGGAGATTACTACCTTTGAGATCCTGATTCTTAATCTCTTTTCTAACTCCTTAAAATCTTCCTGCAGGACCTCATCCCTCTTCCTGCCTATGTCGTTGGTGTCGATATGGACCACGACCTCTGGCCGTTCACCCTCCCGTTCCCCCAGAATGTTCTGCAGCCGCTCAGTGACGTCCTTGACCCTGGCACCAGGGAGGCAACATACCATCCTAGAATCATGGCTGCGGCTGCAGGAACGCCTGTCTGTTCCCCTAAGCATGGAATTCCCTATCACTATTGCTCTGCTGACCTTTCTCCTCCCCCCACTGTTCAGCTGAACCACCCATGATGCTGTGGCCTTGGCTCTGGCTGCACTCCCCAGAGGAACCCTCTCCCTTACCAATATTCAGAACTGAGAAATATGAACTTTCAAAAGGCATTTGATAAAGTACCACATAATAGACTTGTTCGCAAAATTAAAGCCCACGGGATTAAAGGGACAGTGGCAGCGTGGATACAAAATTGGCTCAGGGACAGAAAGCAGAGAGTAGTGGTGAATGGTTGTTTTTCAGACTGGAGGGAAGTATTTCGTGGTGTTCCCCAGGGGTCAGTATTAGGACCACTGCTCTTTTTGATATAAATTAATATCCTGGACTTGGGTGTGGAGGGTATAATTTCAAAGTTTGCAGATGAAATTCGGAAATATAGTAAACAATGTGGAGGATAGTAACGGACTTCAGGAGGACAGAGACAGACTGGTGAAATGGGCAGACACATGGCAGATCAAATTTAACGCAGAGAAGTGTGAAGTGATACATTTTGGTAGGAAGAATGAGGAGAGGCAATATAAACTAAATGGTACAATTTTAAAGGAAGAGCAGGAACAGAGAACGTAAGAACATAAGAGATAGGAGTGGCCATTTGGCACTTCGAGCCTGCTCCGCCATTCAGTGAGATAATGGCTGATTTGATTCTGGTCTGATTGACCAGAAACTTAACTGGACCAGCCATTTAAATACTGTGGCTACAAGAGCAGGTCAGAGGCTGGGTATTCTGCGGCGAGTGACTCACCTCCTGACTCCCCAAAGCCTTTCCACCATCGACAAGGCACAAGTCAGGAGTGTGATGGAATACTCTCCACTTGCCTGGATGAGTGCAGCTCCAACAACACTCAAGAAGCTCGACACCATCCAGGACAAAGCAGCCCGCTTGATTGACACCCCATCCACCACCCTAAACATTCACTCCCTTCACCACCGGCGCACTGTGGCTGCAGTGTGTACCATCCACAGGATGCACTGCAGCAACTCGCCAAGGCTTCTTCGACAGCACCTCCCAAACCCGCGACCTCTACCACCTAGAAGGACAACAGCAGCAGGCACATGGGAACAACACCACCTGCACGTTCCCCTCCAAGTCACACACCATCCTGACTTGGAAATATATCGCCGTTCCTTCATTGTCGCTGGGTCAAAATCCTGGAACTCCCTTCCTAACAGCACTGTGGGAGAACCGTCACCACACGGACTGCAGCGGTTCAAGAAGGCGGCTCACCACCACCTTCTCAAGGGCAATTAGGGATGGGCAATAAATGCTGGCCTCGCCAGTGACGCCCACATCCCATGAACGAATAAAAAAAAATTCTGGCCTCAACTCCACTTTCCCGCCCTTTCCCCATATCCTTTGATTCCTTTGCTGATCAAAGACTTGTCGAACTCAGCCTTGAATATATTAAATGACTCGGCCTCCACCACTCTTTGGGGCAAAGAATTCCAAAGGTTCACGACCCTCTGAGAAGAAATTCCTCCTCATCTCCGTGTTAAACGGGCGACCCCTTATTCTGAGACTCTGCCCCCTAGTTCTAGATTCCGCCATGAGGGGAAACATCCCCTCAGCATTTACCCTGTCAAACCCCCTCAGAATCTTGTATGTTTCAGTAAGATCTCCTCTCATTCTTCTAAACTCCAATCAGTATAGACCCAACCTGTTCAATCTTTCCTCATAAGACAACCCTTCCATACCCGGAATCAACCCAGTGAACCTTCTCTGAACTGCCTCCAATGCAAGTATGTCCTTCCTTAAATAAGGGCACCAGAACTGTACGCAGTACTCCAGGTGCAGTCTCACCAGCACCCTGTACAGTTGTAGCATGACTTCCCTGCTTTTATACTCCATCCCCCTAGAAATAAAGGCCAATATTCCGTTTGCCTTCCAGATTACCTGCTGCACCTGTATGTTGACTTTTTGTGTTTCATGTACGAGGACACCCAGATCCCTCTGTACCGCAGCATTTTGTAGTATTTCTCCATTCAAAGAATATTTTGCTTTTTTATTTTCCTCCCAAAGTGGATGACTTCACATTTTCCCACATTATATTCCATCTGCCAAATTTTTGCCCATTCACTTAACCTGTCAATATCCCTTTGCAGACACTTTGTGTCCTCATCACAACTTGCTTTTCCACCTATCTTTGTATCATCAGCAAATTTGGCCACAAGACACTCTGTTCCTTCATCCAAGTCATTGATATATATTGTAAATAGTTGAGGCCCCAGTACTGAGCCCTGCGGCACCCCACTAGTTACAGATTACCATTTTGAAAATGACCCTTTTATCCCGACTCTTTGTTTTCTGTTAGTTAGCCAATCCTCTATCCATGCCAGTATATTACCCCCAACACCATGAGCTCTTATCTTGTGCAGTAATCTTTTATGAGGCACCTTATCGAATGCCTTTTGGAAATCCAAATATACTGCATCCATTGGTTCCCCTTTATCCACCCTGCCCGTTACTTCCTCAAAGAACTCTAATAAATTTGTCAGACACAATTTCCCTTTCATAAAACCATGTTGACTCTCCTTGATTTTATTTTGAGTCTCTAAATGTCCTGCTACTACTTCCTTAATAATGGATTCTAGCATTTTCCCAATGCCAGATGTTAGGCTAATTGGCCTATAGTTACCTGCTTTCTGTCTCACTCCCTTCTTGAATAGGGGTGTTACGTTTGCGGTTTTCCAATCCGCTGGGACTTTTCCAGAATCTGGTGAATTTTGGAAGATTACAACCAATGCATCCACTATCTCTGTAGACACTTCCTTTAAGACCCTCGGATGCAAGCCATCAGGTCCAGGGGACTTGTCAACCTTTAGACCCATTAGTTTACCCAGTACTGTTTCTCTAGTGATAGTGATTGTTTTTAGTTCCTCCCTCCCCTTTGCCCCTTGATTTTCTACTATTATTGGTATATTATTAGTGTCTTCTACTGTGAATACAGATACAAAATATCTGTTCAATTCCTCTGCCATTTCCTTGTTTTCCATTATTATTTCCCCAGTCTCATCCTCTAAGGGACCAATGTTTACTTTCGCTACCCTCTTCCTTTTTATATATTTGTAAAAGCTTTTACTGTCAGTTTTTGTATTTCTTGCTAGTTTACTCTCGTAATTTATTTTCTCCCTCTTATTTTTTAAATCCTATTTTACTGGTTTTTAAAGTTTTCCCAATGCCTTTTCTTTTAACTTGATACAATTCTTAACTTCCTCAGTTAGCCATGGTTGCTGCACCCTTCTCGTGGAGTCTTTCCTCCTTACTGGGATATATTTTTGTTTAGAGTCATAAATTATCTTTTTAAATGTTTGCCACTGCTTTTCCTTCTAATACCTCCTAATCTGTTTTCCCAGTCCACTTTAGCCAACTCTGTCCTCATGCCATTGTAATTGCCCTTATTTAGGTTTAATACAGTAGTTTCAGATCCAAGATCCTCACTCTCAAACTGGATGTGAAATTCTACCATATTATGATCACTGTTTCCTAAGAGATCCTTTACTTTGAGTTGGATTAAACGGGCCTTTTTCCAAGTAGCAGGCAGTGACTAGTGGGGTACCGCAGGGATCAGTGCTTGGGCCCCAGCTATTCACAATATATATCAATGATTTGGATGAGGGAACTAAATGTAACATTTCCAAGTTTGCAGACAACACAAAGCTGGGGTGGAATGTGAGCTGTGAGGAGGATGCAAAGAGACTCCAATGTGATTTAGACAAGTTGGGTGAGTGGGGCAAGAACATGGCAGATGCAGTATAACGTGGATAAATGTGAGGTTATCCACTTTGGTTGTAAAAACAGAAAGGCAGATTATTACTTGAATGGTGATAGATTGGGAAAAGGGGAGGTGCAACGAGACCTGGGTGTCCTTGTACACCAGTCGCTGAAAGCGAGCATTCAGATGCAGCAAGCAGTTAGGAAGGCGAATGGTATGTTGGCCTTCATTGCAAGAGGATTTGAGTACAGGAGCAGGGATGTCTTACTGCAGTTATACAGGGCCTTGGTGAGACCACATCTGGAGTATTGTGTACGGTTTTAGTCTCCTTATCTGAGGAAGGATGTCTTTGCCATGGAGGGAGTGCAACGAAGGTTTACCAGACTGATTCCTGGGATGGCAGGACTGACGTATGAGGAGAGATTGGGTCGACTAGGCCTATATTCACTAGAGTTTTGAAGAATGAGAAGTGATCTCATCGAAACATGTAAAATTCTAACAAGATTAGACAGACTAGATGCAGGAAGGATGTTCCCGATGGCTGGGTAGTCCAGAACCAGAGGTCACAGTCTCAGGATACGGGGAATGTCATTTAGAACCGAGATGAGGAGAAATTTCTTCACTCAGAGGGTGGTGAACCTGTGGAATTCTCTAGCACAGAAGGCAGTGGAGGCCAAGTCATTAAATATATTCAAGAAGGAGATAGATAGATTTCTTAATGCTAAAGGGATCAAGGGATATGGGGAAAAAGCGGGGACAGGGTACTGAGTTAGACGATCAGCCATGATCATTTTGAATGGCGGAGCAGGCCCGAAGGGCCGAATGGCCTACTCTTGCTCCTATTTTCTATGTTTCTATGTTTACCCATTACCAGATCTGAAATGGCCTGTTCCCTGGTTGGTTTCCCGATGTATTGGTCTAAGAAACAGTCCCTAATACACTCTATGAACTCCTCCTCAGGGCTACTTTTGCCAATTTGATTTGTCCAATCTATGTGAAAGTTAAAATTGCCCATGATTATGGCATTATCATTTTTACAAGCCCACCTTATTCCCTGATTAATATTTTACCCTACAGTGTAGCTACTGTTAGGGGGCCTATATACTACTCCCACCAGTGATTTCTTTCCCTTGCTATTTCTTACCTCCACCCAAATTGATTCGACATCTTGATCTTCTGAGCCAAGATCATTTCTCACCATTATACCAATTTCATCCTTTATTAACAGAGCTCCCCCACCACCTTTACCTTTTTTCCTATCCTTCCAGATGTCAGATAACCCTGAATATTTAGCTCCCAACCTTGGTCACCTTGCAACCACGTCTCTGTAATGGCCACGAGATCAGACCCATTTGTTTCTATTTGTGCCGTCAATTCATCGATCTTATTACGAATGCTGCGCGCATTCAGATAAAGAACCTTTAATTTTGTCTTTTTCCCATTCTTTCCTACCCCGGCCCCATTTGTTAGTGCACTCTTATGATTGTACGCTCTGTCCCTTCCTGACACACTCTGTTTATCATTACCCCCATCACTTTCCTGTACTACTTCCTTGTCTTTTCTCTTCAACATTCTAAATTTCCCCCCACCTGAACCCTCCCCCCTCTATTTAGTTTAAAGCCTTCTCTACCGCCCTAGTTATTCGGTTTGCCAGAACACCGGTCCCAGCATGGTTCAGGTGAAGCCCGTCCCAGCGGAACAGCTCCCTCTTTCCCCAGTCCTGGTGCCAGTGCCCCATGAATCGAAACCCACTTCTCCCACACCAATCTTTGAGCCACGCATTCATCTCCCTGATCTGATTGTCCCTATGCCAATTTGGTTGTGGCTCAGGTAATAATCTTTGTGGTTCTGCTTTTTGATTTAGTCCCTAGCTGCTCAAACTGTCTCGGCAGACCCTCTTTCTTAGTCCTACCCATGTCTTGGTACTCTCGTGGATCACAAGAACTGGATCTGGGGGGTGCAATACACAAATCTTTGAAGGTGGCAGGACAAATTGGAGAAGGCTGTTAAAAAAGCATATGGGATCCTGGGCTTTATTAACAGAGGCATAGAGTTGAAAAGGAAAGATGTTCTGCTAAACCTTTATAAAACACTGGTTAGGCCTCAGCTGGAGTATTGTGTTCAATTCTGGGCACCACACTTTAGATGTCAAGGCCTTAGAAAGAGTGCAGAGGAGATTTACTAGAATGGTTCCAGGGATGAGGGACTTCAGTTACGTGGAGAGACTGGAGAAGCTGGATTGTTCTCCTTAAAGCAGAGAAGGTTAAGGGGAGATTTGATCGAGGTGTTCAAAATCATGACCAGTCTTGATAGAGTAAATAAGGAGAAACTGTTTCCAGTGGAGAAGGGCCGGTAACCAGAGGACACAGATTTAAGGTGATCGGCAAAAGAGCCAGAGGGGAGATGAGGAAACATATTTTTATGCAGCGAGTTGTTCTGATCTGGAATTCACTGCCTGAAAGGACGGTGGAAGCAGATTTAATAATAACTTTCAAAAGGGAATTGGAGAAATACTTAAAGGGGAAAAAATTACAGAGCTATGGGGAAAGAACAGGGGAATGGGACTAATTGGATAGCTCTTTCAACAAGCCAGCACTGGCACGATGGGCTGAATGGCCTCCTCCTGTGCTGTACCTACTATGATACTACGGGGGGGGCGGTGGGGGGGGGAGTAGTGGTGGGTGCAGTGGAGGGTGCGGGTGTGCAGGATTTGTAGTGATGGGTAAGGTTACAGAGGGTGGGAGTGGGGGTACAGGGTTTGTAGGGGCGTTAGAAGGGATGTAGAGGTTTGTAGGGGTGGGTAAAAGGGTGTAGGGGTTTGTAGGGGTGGGAGTGGGGGTGTAGGGGTTTGTAGGGGTGGCAGTGGGGGTGTAGGGGTTTGTAGGGGCGTTAGAAGGGATGTAGAGGTTTGTAGGGGTGGGTAAAAGGGTGTAGGGGTATGTAGGGGTGGGAGTGGGGGTGTAGGGGTTTGTAGGGGTGGCAGTGGGGGTGTAGGGGTTTGTAGGGGTGGCAGTGGGGGTGTAGGGGTTTGTAGGGGTGGCAGTGGGGGTGTAGGGGTTTGTAGGGGTGGCAGTGGGGGTGTAGGGGTTTGTAGGGGTGGCAGTGGGGGTGTAGGGGTTTGTAGGGGTGGCAGTGGGGGTGTAGGGGTTTGTAGGGGTGGCAGTGGGGGTGTAGGGGTTTGTAGGGGTGGCAGTGGGGGTGTAGGGGTTTGTAGGGGTGGCAGTGGGGGTGTAGGGGTTTGTAGGGGCGTTAGAAGGGATGTAGAGGTTTGTAGGGGTGGGTAAAAGGGTGTAGGGGTTTGTAGGGGTGGGAGTGGGGGTGTAGGGGTTTGTAGGGGTGGGAGTGGGGGTGTAGGGGTTTGTAGGGTGGCAGTGGGGGTGTAGGGGTTTGTAGGGGTGGCAGTGGGGGTGTAGGGGTTTGTAGGGGTGGCAGTGGGGGTGTAGGGGTTTGTAGGGGTGGCAGTGGGGGTGTAGGGGTTTGTAGGGGAGGCAGTGGGGGTGTAGGGGTTTGTAGGGGTGGCAGTGGGGGTGTAGGGGTTTGTAGGGGTGGCAGTGGGGGTGTAGGGGTTTGTAGGGGTGGCAGTGGGGGTGTAGGGGTTTGTAGGGGTGGCAGTGGGGGTGTAGGGGTTTGTAGGGGTGGGAGTGGGGGTGTAGGGGTTTGTAGGGGTGGGAGTGGAGGTGTAGGGGTTTGTAGGGGTGGGAGTGGGGGTGTAGGGGTTTGTAGGGGTGGGAGTGGGGGTGTAGGGGTTTGTAGGGGTGGGAGTGGGGGTGTAGGGGTTTGTAGGGGTGGCAGTGGGGGTGTAGGGGTTTGTAGGGGTGGGAGTGGGGGTGTAGGGGTTTGTAGGGGTGGCAGTGGGGGTGTAGGGGTTTGTAGGGGTGGGAGTGGGGGTGTAGGGGTTTGTAGGGGTGGGAGTGGGGGTGTAGGGGTTTGTAGGGGTGGGAGTGGGGGTGTAGGGGTTTGTAGGGGTGGCAGTGGGGGTGTAGGGGTTTGTAGGGGTGGCAGTGGGGGTGTAGGGGTTTGTAGGGGTGGCAGTGGGGGTGTAGGGGTTTGTAGGGGTGGCAGTGGGGGTGTAGGGGTTTGTAGGGGTGGGAGTGGGGGTGTAGGGGTTTGTAGGGGTGGGAGTGGGGGTGTAGGGGTTTGTAGGGGTGGGAGTGGGGGTGTAGGGGTTTGTAGGGGTGGGAGTGGGGGTGTAGGGGTTTGTAGGGGTGGCAGTGGGGGTGTAGGGGTTTGTAGGGGTGGGAGTGGGGGTGTAGGGGTTTGTAGGGGTGGCAGTGGGGGTGTAGGGGTTTGTAGGGGTGGGAGTGGGGGTGTAGGGGTTTGTAGGGGTGGCAGTGGGGGTGTAGGGGTTTGTAGGGGTGGCAGTGGGGGTGTAGGGGTTTGTAGGGGTGGGAGTGGGGTGTAGGGGTTTGTAGGGGTGGGTGAGAGGGTGCAGGATTTGTAGGGGCCGTTGAGGGGGTGTAGGGTTTGTAGGAATGGTTGAGGGGGTGAGGGATTTATAGAGGTGAATTTGTGGGTGCAGGGTTTGTAGGGGTGGGTGAGGGGGTGTAGGGGTCGGTGAGGGTTTGTAGGGGAGGGTGAGGGGGTGTAGGGGTGGGTCAGGGGGTGTAGGGGAGGGTGAGGGGGTGTAGGGGTGGATGAGGGGGTGGGTGAGGGGGTGGGTGAGGGGGAGTAGGGGTGGGTGAGGGGGTGTAGGGGTGGGTGAGGGGGTGGGTGAGGGGGTGTAGGGGTGGGTGAGGGGGTGGGTGAGGGGGTGTAGGGGTGGGTGAGGGGGTGTAGGGGAGGGTGAGGGGGTGTAGGGGTGGATGAGGGGGTGGGTGAGGGGGGTGGGTGAGGGGGAGTAGGGGTGGGTGAGGGGGTGTAGGGGTGGGTGAGGGGGTGGGTGAGGGGGTGTAGGGGTGGGTGAGGGGGTGGGTGAGGGGGTGTAGGGGTGGGTGAGGGTTCATAGGGGAGGGTGAGGGGGTGTAGGGGTGGGTCAGGGGGTGTAGGGGTGGTTGAGGGGTGGGTGAGGGGGTGTAGGGGTGGGTGAGGGGGTGTAGGGGTGGGTGAGGGGGTGTAGGGGTGGGTGAGGGGGTGTAGGGGTGGGTGAGGGGGTGTAGGGAAGGGTGAGGGGGTGTAGGGGAGGGTGAGGGGGTGTAGGGGTGGGTGAGGGGGTGTAGGGAGGGTGAGGGGGTGTAGGGGTGGGTGAGGGGGGTGTAGGGGTGGGTGAGGGGGTGTAGGGGTGGGTGAGGGGGTGTAGGGGAGGGTGAGGGGGTGTAGGGGTGGGTGAGGGGGTGTAGGGGTGGGTGAGGGGGTGTAGGGAAGGGTGAGGGGGTGTAGGGGTGGGTGAGGGGGTGTAGGGAAGGGTGAGGGGGTGTAGGGGAGGGTGAGGGGGTGTAGGGGTGGGTGAGGGGGTGTAGGGGAGGGTGAGGGGGTGTAGGGGTGGGTGAGGGGGTGTAGGGAGGGTGAGGGGGTGTAGGGGGAGGGGGTGAGGGGGTGTAGGGGGGTGAGGGGTGAGGGGGGTGTAGGGGTGGGTGAGGGGGTGTAGGGGTGGGGAGGAGGGGTGAGTGGGTGTAGGGGTGGTGTGGGGGGGTGTTGGGGTGGGTGAGGGGTTGTAGGGGAGGGTGTGGGTGTGTAGGGGTGGGTGAGGGGGTGTAGGGGGTGGTGAGGGGGGTGTAGGGGTGGTGAGGGGGTGTAGGGGTGGGTGAGGGGTTGTATGGTGAGGGTGAGGTGGTGTAGGGAGGTGTGAGGGGGTGTAGGGTGTGGGTTATGGGGTGTAGGGGTGGGTTGAGGGTTTGTAGGGGGTGGGTGAGGGGGTGTAGGGGTGGGTGAGGGGTGTAGGGGTGGGGTGAGGGGGAGTAGGGGTGTGGTGAGGGGTGTAGTGGAGGTGGTGAGGGGTGTGTAGGGGGTTGGGTGTAGGGTGGTGTAGGGGTGGTGTGAGGGGGTGATAGTGGTAATGTGGTGTGTGTGAGGGGGTGTTGGGGTGGGTGAGGTGGTTTGTGGGGAGTGTGAGGGGGTGTGTAGGGGTGGTG